>NC_091132.1:167711601-168011601 GCF_040183065.1 Periplaneta americana | reverse complement strand
AATTCGCACATGTCCACGAAATTCTTTACTAACAGGATAAGTGTTCTGCAAGATTATAAAAAATGTTAAGCAACACATTCCTGAAAATCTTGAATGTGGCTTGTTCCATTTTTTATTTCGCTTCAAATATGTTTCTCTTATTCGACTATATAATACTGTCGTTTCAGGAAGGATTCCATATTGAGCATAAAGAGCATGAAAGAGCAAATCAGAAAGAAGCTACTGAGGAGAATGAAGTCTTAACTGGAAGGTCAGTATAGTGTCCAACTCCTCACGTACTATTTCATCCACTAGTCTTTAAAATAATGCTGGACATTAATAGTAAATCTCAGAAAGTTTTGTAACTTGAAAGAAACAATTGCTACAAGTTTATCAACTGTCTTCTTTTTTAATTTATATATATATATATATATCAGAAGATGCACATTATCTGTTTGTTCCTACGACAATTTGGGCTCAAGCTATCTTCCCTCTTGCGTAATAATATAGCTTTTATATATGTATTATTTTAATGTACCGAAGTACATATGATATTTCCATGCAGATTTTCTGCGTCATCATACGATGAAAGTAGCTTAGTGGATAAAGCATCAGCATGTACAGCTGAAAACCCAGGTTCAAATCCCGGTACCGGAGAGAATTTTTCTCCGTTCCATTACTCTTTCATCGTATGATGACGCAGAATATCTGCATGGAATTATCATATATACTTCGGTACATTAAAATAATATATATATATGATATGCGTAAATCACTTCAAGATTTAAGATGGTGCTTATTCCGTCGGATCCCGGCCAACTAGTCACTCATTACGAGTGCACCTCAGCACATGTGTGGACTTCGGTCCTACGTTCATAGACATCTATGACGTAGTGCAGAGGACGGCCACTAGAGGGAACCCAAGAGTTGGAACTTTATCTGAGACGATTGTGTCCGATGCCGGGGTGGGTATCCGGTGTGGCTTAGTGGATAAAGCATCAGCACGTAGAGCTGAAAACCCGGGTTCAAATCCCGGCGCTGGAGAGAATTTTTCTCCGTTCCATTACTCTTTCATCGAATATAATTTTGTAAAATTTCTCTAATGTTGTAATTTGGTCCAAACTCATCCAGAAGAGAAGGCAATTTCCTTCCATCATTCAGTTTCCTTTTTGGCAGATGACGCATTGGCTGGACTGGTGGATGCCTGTTTGCTCTAGGTGTGCAGCAACACTGTAATGTCTTTAACGTAAAATATATCACTTTTTCCTGTCTAGAATTTCTCTTCAATCTTGTCGAATATTTTCCCACATCTTCGGCTTTGACTGCTTGGAAGCCACGTTTTTGTGCCATTATAAGATGTGTCTTGACACTAGCTATTCTGAGGAAACCACTCAGATTTTTTTTTTTTTGTGGGCTGATTTTTGTGCCTTTTTTCTTCAACTGGTAAGATGCTTGATTGCCTTCTAATCGAACATGGGATGGAATCCATTGAGAGACTGTTCTTTCATGAAGACTAAATGCTTAAGATCTTCTCTGATATTTTGTATTGCCAGTGACTGAGATGGTGTATTTGAAGCAGCTTCATAATTGGCCTTCACATATGACATTTCGGACCCTATACATCCGAATATTTTATACAATTTGATTGTTTTGAAATATGATACACAATTTATCTCTGGTGGCCTTAATTTTATTATTTTATTGGTTCGTTTTGAATATTGCTTATGGTCGGAGATGTAAAGGTAGTTTAATCAAAAAACCTCAAAACAGCTTCCGTTCTAAACTTAAATTCTGGAAATGATTTTAATAGTACAAATCCAGTTCTGAGATTTTTAACGAATACAGAACTTGATAATGTGATGGGTTTATAAGTTAAATATAGTAAACATAACCTATAATTTCTATATGACATAACATGCATAATGTATGAACAAGTATACAGAATGTGATTTGTAAACAATAATAAAAGTAAGCAGTTCTAAAGGATGTGGAGGACAGGCAGAAATGGGTCAATAAAAAACCTATAAACGTATTTTCTTATTATCCCGCAAAATCAGTTATCCGTCACTGGCTTTGTCCCACAGTTGCCGGATACGAGGATTTCTACTATAACTTGTTACAAAAGCATTGGAGTGCAGGAAGACCAATAGCTACTTTTCAAACATCAAGGCGTTGTACACTGCATTAATTTTGAATATTGCTAATTGAAGTTTTGGGTATAGTTACTGCCTATTTGAAATTGTGAAGCCAATTTGTAAAATGTTACAATTTCACAAAAATGCGACACTGTTTGATTTCAGCATTGGAGATAGCAGTCATCGCACTGGATTGAACCGCTTCGAATGCGATGTTTGTGGAAAAATCTTGTCCAGCTCATCGAGTCTCAAGACACATTCACGGATACATACTGGAGAAAAACCTTTTAGCTGTAACGCTTGTGGAAAGTGCTTTTCCGAATCAGGTACCTTGAAACAACACGAACGTACACACACCGGATTGAAGCCTTTCAAATGCGACGAATGTGGAAAATCTTTTTCGCATCCGTGGAGTTTCGATACACACAAACGGATGCACACCGGAGTAAAATCTTTTAAATGCAGTGAGTGTGGAAAATGTTTTTCTCAACGCTCAGGTTTAAAAAAGCATGAGTTTATACATACAGGATTGAGGCCTTTCAAATGCGATTATTGTGGGAAATGCTTCTCTGATTTTCGGGTACTCAAGGGCCATATAGGTAGACACACTGGAGACACGCCCTTTAAGTGCACTGATTGTGGAAAATGTTTTTCTCAACGTACAGGTCTAAAATGGCATGAACATACACACTCCGGATTGAGGCCTTTCAAATGCGATTCTTGTGGAAAATCCTTCGCTTATTTAGGAGTTCTCAACAGTCATAAACGCCTACACACTGGCGAGAGGTCTTTTAAATGCGATGTATGCAAAAAATGCTTTCGTCAAGCAGGAGTTTTGAAAGTCCATGTTCTACGACACATGGGAGAAAAACCTCATATATGTGATGTTTGTGGGAAGAAATTTTTGCTAATTCGAAATTTGAGACTGCACTCTCTTGTTCACTCTAATGAGAAGCCTTTCAAATGCGAGATTTGCGGAAAAGTGTTTGCACGTTCTTCATATTTAAAGTTGCACATCCGTCGACATGCGGTTGGCAAACAATGTACCCGGCCTGTCTGAGGGAACGTTGAAATAAACAATCAGCTTTGCGAATGAGACGTTTGTGCGAGATCGTGCGTATTTGCTTGTTTTCCGCACTGAACCAATACGCGGCAATTGTGAAATACCACATTCAGTATTCCCAACGTAAAACACATAACAATTTCCCTCTTCATACCACTTAAGCGCGACCTTCATTTTACTGCTCTAGGCTTTTAACATATTATTTTTAGAGACGTTTAACATAGTAATAATTATAAATTGGAAACTTACCAATGCAATTTCACCTAAATTGCAATGTTAATTATTGTTTTTAAATATTTGCAAAAATTAAGTAAAGTCTACTACTCCACGAAACTTATTGCATTCCTGATACAAGTAACATTAAGGAAGCCGTGAAAAAATCAACAAGATTCCAGATGCCGATGTTATTACTGCAATATGTTATATAAATAATATTGTTAAAATATTAAAATGAAAAAATAAATCATTACATAACCTTACCATTTGTTTTAAGTTCGCATTTATAGACTGGGGGGGGGGGGGGAAGACAGACGTTTATCACTGCCTGCTGGAGTATAGTAAACACAGAAAACATTTTATAGCGACAATGTTGAAGAAAGATATTTTGGTTTTCCGCAGTTGCCGTCGTTAAACAGAAACCAACATGGAGATTTCATTGCAACTAATTAGAAATTCGTCTCTCAGGTATGTAATAAACGATCTTCGCACAAAATAATGTACGATACACGAGCAGTATGTTTGTTTTCATGTTCTCGGAAATTAAAAAAGCTCAACTACGTTTCGCTTTTTCAATCTTTTCCTCGAACATGAAAACGTCAACATACCGCTCTTGTAACGTATATTACTACTTTGGGATGTATTTCTACAATTTACGAGTGCTGAAAAACATTTACTCGTGCACAGGGGAGAATCCTTATGAATTCTGTATTTCCAAAAAATGATTTTCGAAATAGAGTGCTTTCAGATCACATTCTTTCTTACACACTCTTGGGAAACTATTCGTGTGCGAAGTGTGTTGTAAGTGCTTTACGAATTCGTCGAATCTCGGAAAGCATGAAAATAAGCACAATTAAATCGTGAATTTTGATTTAATGCCTATTATACGTTTTAATTAGCCTGAACGATTGGAAACGAGTGATTGCGAGAAAAGATTAAAAGCATTTCATATTTCCAGCCGAAGATTCTGCTTCCGATCATGTTTCTCTTTCGAGTTAATGGTAATTTTTGTTGCTTCATTTGGATGTTGAATGACGCTGTATCAACTACTGGATGGGATTAGCGATAGTGAATGGTATTTTGCCGAGGTGAGGTCGAGGATTCGCCACAAGTTTACCTGACATTCGCCTTACAGTTTGGCAAAATCTCGCAAAAACCCAACCTGGTAATAAACTTATGCGGTAATCGAACCCGCGCCCGAGATCGGTAGGGAAGCGTCTTAGCCGACTGAGCTACGCAGCTGGCTACTTCATATCTTTAATTCAATTTTTTTTTCTCATAACATTTCTTTTATAATTCGACAAAACAAAAATTTCCGATTTCTAGTACAAAGAATTTAACAATGCTGGGCTATAATCCATCAAAGAATTGATTTATTAAATTGGACAATAATTTAGAGATTTCTTCGCGCCCAAACGTTTCAAGAATTCATAACTAATTTTGATAGTTCATTTAATGGTATGTATATGTTTCTAGAATATTGTACGGCACAATTATTTTTAAAATGAGTTTTCATCTTGTCCTAAGTGTTCTGTACTGATATATCTTTGTCTTTGTAGCAATCACTTGCATTATTTGTTTTTAACCTACCTGTATCAGAAGAAGATGGCTTGGACTATTTATTAAGTCCTCACCTGTGGAGTAAGGGTTTCGATTCCCAGTCGGGGAAAGTTACCTGGTTGAGGTTTTCTCCGGAATTTTCCCTCAACCCAATATGAGCAAATTGTGGATAACTATCGGTGCTAGACTCAGGACTCATTTCACCAGCATTATCACCTTCATCTCATTCAGACGCTAAATAACCTAAGATGCTGGTAAAGCGTCGTAAAATAACCTAAAAAACTTTTTTTCATGTTGACATGGATATATTGGATATGTATAAGATCTCTTCTCATCATGTCATTCCTCTGGGTAATGCTAAATGTATGGGCTATTCCATCTCAAATCGACTGAAATATAGAGAAAATTGACCTTGCAATTTTTAAATACAATGAAACTTTTTCTGTCCGTAGACAACTGTGATATAATGCTTTGTGCAAAGTTTGAGGCATCAGAACTTCATAGTGTTTAAATTAATAATATTTAAATTTATCGTATTTTCATAAAATTAGAAACTTTAAACTGTTGTGGCTCCGAAACCCTTTCACCCAATGATCAAAATCATGGTTTATTTTGTTGCTGAGAAGTTAAAGTTTATATTGACATGTAAACAGTTTTTCTTACTTTTTATGGAAATGGAGAAATTTAGATTTTTCTTCATTAAGAAGCCTTTGGCCACGAAAAAATATTTTTAAAATATATGGTTAGATTCCGCATTGAAAGTACACATAAACACATATTTTTTACTAGTGGTACGTTGATAAGAAAGTATAGAAAATATCAAATAAAGAAAATAAATAGTACGCGCGTGAACTAATCAGCTGACTGTGAGACGGGAGGTAGTTGAGACAAGCAATTCCAGGAGATGTGTCGTCTAGCAGTCATGGCTGGGCTAGCTTTATCACAAGTTTTCATAAACACAGGAATAAAATGACGCCCAATGCTCGCTTATCTTCAGCTCTCGGCCAGTGCGTGCGGTACTGCGCCGTTCAAGTCTAGGCTTGTGAAAATAATTTATTTAATACCCTCGAAACTTATTGCCGAGCCACTAAGCAAACAATGCCAAATCCCTCTTAATAATCCAAAGTTTTTCCTCAATATTTTTTTACATTTTTACAAATGGCCAAAAAGCCTAAAAGCAAGTAAAACCAGATTATCTGTCTCTCTGTGTACAATAAAAAACAAGGATTATTTCTTAACATAATCTACCAAATGTCAACTTCAAAATAAGCTCTCGTTCAATGTTCTGCAGTAAATGGTTCCAAAGGTCTGAGTGCTGAAAAGTCTCGTTTTTATAAAATACGCTAAATTTGTCGCTCAATAATACGAAAACCGTTTGACTTTTGATAGTATATTCTTTGAAAATGCACTCCCCTCAGCACCTTGTATAAGTAGGGAAAAAATTAGAGTATTAAAAAATGCGAGGTTTTTTACTGATTGATTTCATATGGAATAGCCCGTATACTAAATGCACGATAAATGCATTCCTTTAAGTAAATTCAAGCTCCATTTATTAAATCCATGGATCTAGATTAGTGCTTTTAATATAGCATCCCTTAACTTCGCTTCCGTAATGGCCCTTATGGATAGATATAACCATGTAGTAACATATTTATTGAGGTATATTATTTATTTTTAAAAATTAGTAGAGTTTATGAAGTAAAAAAAGTAATAGGTTAGTTGTTGCTGGCTATGAGATTACTTGTAAATCAGGTTAATCTTGGTATATACAAGATGGACAAGTGAAACGGAAAGATCTGATGGAGTATACTGTTCATATGCAGAGGGTGAGAATGAATATAACCGTCTCTTCTCTATCTACTTACCTTACAATTTATGACGTCTTAGGTGGTGACGTCACTGTCTCCGCATTCTGTAGTAAGGAAGTTGTTTATCTCTACCATGTTTTGTTAAACAGTGCTCATCGTTACTGCATACTGCAATTAATTGATTTCAATGGACTGTTGGACCGGGGAACAGCGTGGCTACGGACTTAAAGCATATTATCTTCTTTTTTGAGAATGAGGCCGGAAATGCAGTGACTGATAATTCAGTGCGATATGTTGAAATGATACAGAACTTTTTTACACCATAACTCGCCCATTTTCCAGTGAATAAAAACACACTGTTTCAACAGGATGGAGCAACAAGCCACACCGCAAGAATTTCAATGGACGCTCTGAATGCTTTGTTGCCAGGCTGCGTCATTTCTCGGAAAGGGGATATCGCTTGGCCGCCTAGGTCACCTGATTTAACAGCAGTATGTGATTTCTTCCTATGTGGACACCTCAAATCGAAGGTATTTGGGGGCAGTTCCCCCACAACAATTCCAGCCCTAAAACAATGTATACGAGAAGAGGTAGCTGCGATACGTGCCAATATGCTGAGAGGGGTTATGCAACAGTTTGTGGCCAGACTCGAAGAATGTGTATGTTTTGATGGAGGCCACTTGGCTGACATAATTTTTAAGAAATAATTGTTTTTCTTGTTCCATATCTAAAGGTTATTCATGGACTTGTCATTTCTGCTCATTAAATTAATATAATAGTAACTTTTCATTGTTTTTCTGTACCTTGAAATCTTTCCGTTTCACTGACCCACCTTGTATTATATGTATATTAATTAGTTTGTGCTTACTCGAGGGGGGAATCCCAAAATAAAGGCCCGTAGGATCTAATAGTGGCAAGATCATGGTTGTCTCATAACAAAATAAAATAAATGGACACTATTCACTTAAGAATTTAATAAAAATACCAATGGTATATCAATATAAGTGATACTAAAGAAGGAGCATTAACCCATTATTACCCTGTGTGAGAATTTAGCGTGATATTTCTACTATGTGATCATGGAAAAACCCTAAGCACTATAATTTTATTTCATTCATGTACTTTCAACGCAGAATTCAAAGTTGCCACTGGACGCTTGCATGCTGATATTTTGTTATTGTTAAATAAATGCATTTTACTTCAATAGAAAGCTTTCCTTTACTTAGCACCTACAAATTTACAAACACCACATGACTTTAGACTATTACTTTACATTCTGTCCATGATTATTATGTCATATTTAAGGGAAAAGTCAATTTTATTGAACACCAAATAGTTCTTATGCATCATGAAATATTTTGAAACACGAATCAGGATGAAGTGCAGCATCACACTTATTGCAAACTTATTTTGGTCGACATCTTTAATACTTGAATGCACCTTTTTTCGACTATATGACCTTTATCGTCCTTACGCGCTTCATCCAGCACTGCGGAAAATTACAAGGAGCAGCAGATCCCTGGTAAGTTTGCTGTGCAACCATATGACTTCAGAAGATGAATGAGGCACTGACGTTTTTATTCAGAAGAAAGATGTCATTCCTAAAACAGAAGCCATCCTTGAACACAAGTTACATCCACAGCCCATGGGAAATCGTGCCACCACCATGTTGTTAGTACAGATGATGTAACCGTAAGTAGCTAGGCCTATAAACTTATTACCAATATCAACACCACCCATTATGGAATTATACTGCCGTATTATTACCAATATCAACACCACCCATTATAGAATTATACTGCCCTATTATTACCAATATTAACACCACCCATTATGGAAATATAGTGCCCTATTATTACCAATATCAACACCACCCATTATGGAATTATACTGCCCTATTATTACCAATATCAACACCACCCATTATGGAATTATACTGCCGTATTATTACCAATATCAACACCACCCATTATAGAATTATACTGCCCTATTATTACCAATATTAACACCACCCATTATGGAATTATACTGCCCTATTATTACCAATATCAACACCACCTATTATGGAATTATACTGCCGTATTATTACCAATATCAACACCACCCATTATGGAATTATACTGCCCTATTATTACCAATATCAACACCACCCATTATGGAATTATACTGCCGTATTATTACCAATATCAACACCACCCATTATAGAATTATACTGCCCTATTATTACCAATATTAACACCACCCATTATGGAAATATACTGCCCTATTATTACCAATACCAACACCACCCATTATGGAATTATACTGCCCTATTATTACCAATATCAACACCACCCATTATGGAATTATACTGCCGTATTATTACCAATATCAACACCACCCATTATAGAATTATACTGCCCTATTATTACCAATATTAACACCACCCATTATGGAAATATACTGCCCTATTATTACCAATATCAACACCACCCATTATAGAATTATACTGCCCTATTATTACCAATATTAACACCACCCATTATGGAAATATACTGCCCTATTATTACCAATATCGACACCACCCATTATGGAATTATACTGCCCTATTATTACTAATATCAACACCACCCATTATGGAATTATACTGCCCTATTATTACCAATATTAACACCACCCATTATGGAAATATACTGCCCTATTATTACCAATATCAACACCACCCATTATGGAATTATACTGCCCTATTACCAATATCAACACCACCCATTATGGAATTATACTGCCCTATTATTACCAATATCAACACCACCCATTATGGAATTATACTGCCCTATTATTACCAATATCAACACCACCCATTATGGAATTATACTGCCGTATTATTACCAATATCAACACCACCCATTATAGAATTATACTGCCATATTATTACCAATATTAACACCACCCATTATGGAAATATACTGCCCTATTATTACCAATACCAACACCACCCATTATGGAATTATACTGCCCTATTATTACCAATATCAACACCACCCATTATGGAATTATACTGCCCTATTATTACCAATATCAACACCACCCATTATGGAATTATACTGCCCTATTATTACCAATATGAACACCACCCATTATGGAATTATACTGCCCTATTATTACCAATATCAACACCCATTATGGAATTATACTGCCCTATTACCAATATCAACACCACCCATTTTGGAATTATACTGCCCTATTATTACCAATATGAACACCACCCATTATGGAATTATACTGCCCTATTACCAATATCAACACCACCCATTATGGAAATATACTGCCCTATTATTACCAATATCAACACCACCCATCATGGAATTATACTGCTGTATTACCAATATCAACACCACCCATTATGGAATTATACTGCCGTATTATTACCAATATCAACACCACCCATTATGGAAATATACCGCCCTATTATTACCAATATCAACACCATCCATTATGGAATTATACTGCCGTATTACCAATACCAACACCACCCATTATGGAATTATACTGCCCTATTATTACCAATATTAACACCACCCATTATGGAAATATACTGCCCTATTACCAATATCAGCACCACCCATTATGGAATTATACTGCCCTATTATTACCAATATAAACACCACCCATTATGGAATCTATACTGCCCTAATATTACCAATATCAACATCACCCATTATGGAATTATACTGCCCTATTAGTATAGATGCTGCAACCGCAAGTAGCTAAGCCTATAAACTTATTACCAATATCAACGCCACCCATTATGGTATTATACTGCCCTACAGGTCCTGGAACAGGAATTTTCTTCCTATCGGCTCTGGAATATCTGCTTACCTTTTCCATGGGATCAACAGTTTTATTCCTTGTTGTAACTGCATGTCATCAACTAATCCAAAAACATTTCTTCCTTGGCCAAGACCTGTTTCAGGAAGGTGAGTTGAACTTCCACAAGATGGATCAGCAGTAACCCACAATTTGAATTCAAAGTGCATAGGCTTTTCCCTTATGAATAGTTTAGCACCATGACTTCCATAATATGGGATCATACTTTCATCAATGCTTGCAAATGTGTCAGGAGACACCCCTATATGGAAGAGTTGTCTCACTTCATAGAGAGAGTCCTTAAAAAGAATCTGAAGTACGTGACATAACATTTGAAGAAATGTAAAATTGTTTTAAAATTTCGATGCCATAACTCTTCTTTCTGTTGTAAGGAACTAAAAATAAGGACTTGTCTATATCGTCTCTCTTGATTTTAGGCTTTTATCCATTCTCATTAAATGTAGGTCTATATGTCATTTATTTGGGAACATAATGAAAACAGCTTTGGGACCTTTACAAATTATTCAGAATAGAGCTTTAAGAAACTTGTTAGATTTTCATTATTTGACTCCAGTTAAATATCTATATCAATTTCATTTCGTTCTACCAGTTGGATTAATTATCAAATTAGGTGTTGCTATTATCATGTACAAAGTTATTAACAATTTAATAAGCTATATATCAATATTATATTTCAGTTAGTAAAGATTAAAAACTTATTTAACAAGACAAAAAGAAAATATGTTTCCTCAGCATGGTTCAGTAACATACGGAATGAAAGGAATTCAGCATTTTTTTAACAGCTTGTACCAACTTCCTTTAGAATACTGAATTTTATAAAATTGCCAATATTTTAAGCGTTTTTGGGAAGATCATTTATTTTAATTCTCAGTTGATTTATTCATTTCATGGTTTCAAACTTTTTCTTTTTTTCTGCCCAAATCTCTGTTACCTTACTGTTTGTTCTTATTTTGTTTTCTTTCTTTAATTCTTGAGATATTGTAGGTTTTTCACAGTCTGTAGTTTCATGACTTTTTAAATTACATTGTACAACATATGTATGTGTTCTTGTATAGCCCCTACATATGAGTTATACTCGTTGGGGCATACTGAAATTATATAAAAAAAGTTGATTTAGATTTTATTGACCCGTTTTGCTTACCCGCCGGACCCTTTACAACCGGAGGTTATTTTGTTTTACTTAACTTCACATTTCGGACTGTCTACGTTCGAATATTATGTACGGTAGTTTTATTCTTGTTAAATTTCTATATTATTTGTGTCTGATGGCATTTGTTTTACGGTTGTTTTTTAAACAGTCTGGATCTAATAATTGGTCTTTTTATAATTTTTTAATGATCAGCTTGTAAGTAATGTGCTTGTGTAGCTGATTTTAATGTGACAACGATTTTTAGTTCGTGTTAGTATTAAACTTATTTTATCGTTTGTGTTCTGTTTTTGAAAGAATTTTAGAAGAGGACGTAAATAGCCATAATAGCTGACGCGTCCTTTTTAAACCACACTACTAAGTAATTTGTAAGGTTCATAATGCTTTTTTACAAGTTTGGGGAATAATAACCCACCCTGAGTAACTCTTTTTGTTGCCGTAGCGATAGCAGTTCTATTACAAACATTGTAACGTGTACTTTCCAACATATTGTAAGTGACCAGAAAATCTGAGGCGGCAGCATGTTTGCTTGTTAATCCGGAGTTGCGCTCGGGCTTGGCTTCGTTAATTTGGTTGGGTCTCATTATTTAGGTTTTCCCCGAGAGTAGACGAATGTCATGTAATCGATGACGAATCCTCTGTGTCATCTCGCTATCACCAACTCCATGGACGCAAAAAACGCAGTAGTTGATACACCATCGTTAAATGACCAAGTAAAAAAAAGTATAATTCTATTTTTTGTGTAGCGAAACTCGAAAGGAAAAAAAGCGAGAAAGACGGTCGTATAACCCGTCGATACGTTGACGGATAATCGAGGTATTACTCTAAAACAGTAAAGCCCCAACGTTCTGTTGCACGCTCAGTTCCATATTTTCAACACAAGACAAGCAAAGTGAGCGCATGGCTGCATGGCAAGGAGTCAATAGCATGCAATACGATGCATAATTGATCTTCGAAGCAGATCGTCATCCTACTGTGATATTTAGAAACATCCAGAGGGTAAATTTCAGAAACGGATACCTTCCTTTTCCCTCTTACACCAAAATTCCAACCCTGTGAACAGAAAATACATTTTTGGCACTGAAAAGTTCTTTTTCATAAGCATTATGATGAACATTAGACGAACACAGTCAAATCTGCTCTTTTAGTATTTTAAGATAGGCCTAATTGTTAGTGAGGTATCCGTATACTGAAAATTTTCTTTTCTCCAAAATGTAAATTTCCCTTGATAAACTTCTTTAAAGTCTACACATTATCGAGAAAGTTCCGATAATGACGACGCTATCTCTAATTAGCTTCTTTTTCACGGCATTATTGATCTCTCTGCTTGGAGGAAGCCTGAAACATTTCAGTTGGTTTTCTAGATTTCGTATGATGTAACTCTTTTCAGATGTGACATCAACGGTTCAACATACTGCATCTTTGGAAATACTGAATCTGTTATTGGTAAACTATATTTCACTTCTATTACGCTTCTTGCAGTGTTTAAAATTGGAAGCACTTCACTCGAAATCTTTTAACATCTGGTTTTTTGTTGTGCTCATTGCCTTGTACAAACACAACACTATCACAGCCTTTGGACAACATGCAAACTATTAATAGTTTGGGATTGCGCACATTGTGCATAGATATGGCTATTCTATCTCTTGCATTGTTTCCCTGATACATTTCACACGCCTTCTACATCCTAGAATGTACATGCAAACTAATATTCACTTTAGATTGTGATCAAGTCACGAAATGAAATGTAATATTGTTCGAGGTTGTGATGCGACATTAAAATTTTGGTAAATAATTAAAATACCTACAAAATTATCGATATTAAGTATAAAAGGCATTGTCATTGCATATACACTCAATTGTATTTCCAAAAAAAAAAAAAAAAAAAAAAAAATCCTTACAAATTTGACGAGTGTCACTTCTGAAATCATCGGAACTATCTCAGCGCTAGTTTCACCGTTACTTTCTCTAGCATGGTAGGCTATTGGTATTTACGTAAATCTATTTGACAGGTTTGTTACACCTTATTTCACCGTCTTTCGCATTTCAATCTTAATTAAGGTTACCATGTCTAAATTTTCACATCCTAGACATTGTTTCAGAAAATGGGGGACCGCTCATGAAAAAACAGGAAAAATTATTTGAAATTTTCAAAACACCTTAACTTATGATTGTGTAGACGATGTTGAAGTTATGTTGGTTACAGGCATACAGAGTGATATTTGTACACAACACTCACCTCGCATCGTTTTTGCGACAGGTAATTTTAAAATTCTTCGCAAGCTGTGTATTTGAAATTTTACAAGGATTATCTGTTCAGCTGAATGTGTTAAAAACAATATCTTTTTTTTTTTTGTCTACTGACCGTTGTTTGGAGAAAAGATTTTCAGTAGTTAGGTCTTCATTACTGCTTGAAGTTGCAAAATAAAACTGACAAATTTTTAGAAGTTCACTGATTGTTTCAATGTTATTGTTACTTTTGAAAAATCCACACTACTGCATGTCGAGTTTTAACTTTTTGATCTACACTGGAAATGATAATATATTTTTGAGTATTGCAGAACTGATCAAAACCTTTAGAGTCATCTTAGTCATGCCTTTGATTTAAAGATTCTCCATACACTTCACCGAACTTCATATCTTCAAATGTTATCCACATATTGGATTACGATCTGTTAAAAGGGAATGAAGATTTGAGCAATGATACAGTGGAAACGACAAAACAAACCAAGGTTAAATATAAGTTAATGAATAATTAAATATAATTGAATAAAGAATAAAAAAAAGGATACAAATATAATATATAATAATGACACATTAATCATGTATGAGTAAAATTGATTAGAACTAACAAAGAGTGTAATGATAAGCAATCCAGCATAGAACCTTCCAGATTACACGTATAACTATCCTCAAGTACAGAAGATACAAATTATAATATCGGCTTCTAAGAATCAGAAAATATAATTCTGTACAGTATTTTAACAATAATTAGTTATAATACCAAACCAGTCAACATGAGGAGGAGCCTTTTCAGTAAGTTTCAATATATCTCCAGGCTTTACTTGTGCACGAGCCCCAAGTTACCAAACCAAATGAAGGGTCCACAGATAGAACAAGCTAAGTCACTTTTTATTTATTTTTGTATTTTGGTCCCATTATGCTAGCCCATAAAGGGAGTTATTTTTCTGGTAAATCTGAATGGCAAAAAGCCTCCATTGTAACATGGTAACTTAAACTAAATACGTTATAAATTAATGATGTCTTATGAATGTATTAAAGTTAAATAGATTGGTCCACACCTGTGGAGTAACGGTCAGCTCGTCTGGCCGCGAAACCAGGTGGCCCGGGTTCGATTCCCGGTCGGGGCAAGTTACCTGGTTGAGGTTTTTTCCGGGGTTTTCGCTCAACCCAATATGAGCAAATGCTGGGTAACTTTCGGTGCTGGACCCCGGACTCATTTCACCGGCATTATCACCTTCATTTCATTCAGACGCTAAATAACCTAGATGTTGATGCAGCGTCGTAAAATAACCCAATAAATAAATAGATTGTGAAACTGCCTGTAAGTCAAAATTCAAGTTTTGTATTGTATTATATTTATTAACATTCCATGGTGGGTCATTCCACGAAAATGCGACATTTTCACGAAAAATAAAAATCTCACGAATCTCTGCTTGTTATATGTCATTTTTTTCGTTATGATCCGAATTTTTTGAATCTGATAACACTCATTGTGTAACAACACGTATGTGGGAGAAAAAGCGCCAAGAAGTCTGTGGTTTAAGAGCGCGAAATTATCTACTGGAAATCACATATTTGAATGCACATTTAAGAGAAATAAATCATTACTTCTGTATGTTAAATGCCATTAATAATGAACTGCGAACCTTTTTTAATAATTACAATGCATAGAAACCATAATACAATGATTATTTCGCGCTTGATTGCAATTATTACAAGAAAAGGTTGAAAGTTCGTGTGTCACGCTCAAATGGACATTTCTTTATATCTCTTCAAAATCATTTCATTTTTTTATGTTTCATAAATGTAAAAGTGAGAAACATCACATGACAATCAACTTCTTATATGGACAACATTTTGATTTATGTACATATTCTACAAGAAAAATACGTGACACACGTAACACAATGACTGTGACACACGAACAAAATGTTATGTTCGTGTGTCACTAAAGTTTATTTTAAAATCCAGTTACAATTTTTGTTGTTATTGGAAGTCTTTACGTCTAAACATAATTAGTAGTGGAATTTCAAATACTTATTGTTGATTTAGATAATTGTGTGTGGGTGCACACGCACCTGTGCGTTTTTTTTTTCAAAGTACATAAACTGTAAGTTAAACACTCTTGAAAATATGTGTTCCATAACTGTTGTAAGGGGGAAAGGAACTGGCCACGCTATCCCATTATCTCCTGGTCTTGTTGCCTCATAAGTGGTTCCTTTTTGGTATCACTTGTGAGGTTCACACCTGTCTTTGGACAGACTAGACAACTGTTGTAATAGTGTAGTGTGTAGGCCCAAAATTAGCATAAGACAATTTATGCCTAAAGTTCGTATAAAATATTTATTATTTTTTTAATTCCTTGAATTAAAAACTTAAAAAATTGGTTTATGTTAATTTATTTCATATTAAAAACAAGCTTATGCAGTACATTTCTATCGTAAATAGATAGCCACCATACTAGGCCTGTATATAAATAAATTGGTGTCATTATTTGCACATTATGTAAATGGTACTAAATTTCTGATATTAATTTAAAATCGTTTTATTTAATAACATTAATTAATTTACCCTAGGTATCATTTAGCAATTCTAAAAGTTAGGCCTTTTTAAATCTATATTAGTTTTTCTATTGATATAAATATTAATACATTTTGAACATTTTTTGATAGTATTTTCAAGAATTTGAGTTGGGCTGATTACTTGGTTGGGTTTTTTCCGAGGTTTTCTCCAACCACAAGGCGAATGTCAGGTAATCTATGGCGAATTCTCGGCCTCATCTCGCCAAATACCATTTTGCTATCACCAATCCCATTGACACTAAATAACCTAGTGGTTGATATAGTGTCGTTAAATGACCAAGTAAAAAAAAAAAGACTTCAGATATAGGCTACATATGAAGTTACAAAATCTTGTGGTGGCGAAGAATTTAAAGTGTCTGTGATGTCCAAGGAAGGGAAGTACTACAAATGGCTGACATATTGGTATATTCGTCACATGACATTGCACAGGAAATATCACCACATATGGTTGTAAACAACCGTGGATATTTTAAATTTAAAAGTGTATTTTAGTGTAATCTAGTGTTGTTTTGTATAATAAGAACTGTAGGCATAGTGCATAAGTCTTTCACAAGAAGTGATGTATTTATAGTGCATTTAATACAATTAGTAACCAACATGACAGAAATGTTCGTGTGTCACAACACATTTGCAATATTTTGTTTCTTAATGGCACTGTTAATTTTTTTTAAAGTTCGTGATTTAGCAGTTACATGTACTAGACAAGTGTCTTAATTGTTTGGAAAACAACTGAATGCATTTATGTCATTTGGCACAATAATATGAACATTTTCCATTTTGGTAATAAATCTAGTGACAAGAAAATGTTCGTGTGTCACACCATACAATATTTAATATTTTTTGCATTATTAATTATTTCTTTTCATTAAGAATTTTTGTTTATATTTAGGAATACTTACGTTAAAAGACAGTAATGTCTTTTTCATGAATTACTAAGTATTTAATTAAATATCCTGTGAAGATCATAGTTAGGTACTTAAAAATGTTATGTGTGTCACTATGGAATGACCCTGGTATTCATACATTGCTTCACAACTAGAATGTGGAATAAGTCAGAAAACTTAATACTACTATAAAGTCTTAATTTATAGTTACCGTCTAGTTGAAATATATACAGAAGAGGTTTACAATATAGTCTACTAGTACAACACAAAGTTTTTATATCAGTTCCATGAAGCATTGTTGAATGTCATGAATTCACTTAGAGAATAGAAGGCGTGAGACATTAAGTACTTCTTTAATTTGCCCCTAAATAATCTTATGTGTTGCATTTCATTTTTTTTTATATCGATAGGGAGGCTATTAATAATTTTTGCACCTGTGGAGTAACGGTCAGCACATCTGGCCGCGAAACCAGGTGGCCCGGGTTCGAACCCTGGTCGGGGAAAGTTACTTGGTTGAGGTTTTTTCCGGGGTTTTCCCTCAACCCAATACGAGCAAATGCTGGGTAACATTCGGTGCTGGACCCCGGACTCATTTCACCGGCATTATCACTTCATTTCATTCAGACGCTAAATAACCTAGATGTTGATACAGCGTCGTAAAATAACCCAATAAAAAAAACATTTTTGCTGCCATATAACGCACTCCTTTTTGATAGCATGATAGACTTGCTGATGGAGTATGAAAGTCATTTTTTTTATGCGTATTTATGCTATGAACTGTTGAATTAGTTACAAAGTTTTCACAATTACATACGAGGAAGATTAATAATTAAAAAATATACTAACAAGCTATGGGCATTATTTGTAGTTTTCTTTTAAGTAGCCCTACACGATTCCCTACATTTGGCACCTAATATTATTTTAATTACTCTTTTTTGTAGTAGCAATATACTGTTATTACTATCTGTGGAATTCCCCCAGAATATTCCAAAACTCATTACCGAGTGGACGTATACAAAGTATATTGTTTTTAAGATATTCGTACTTACCATCTTGTGCATAGATCTAATAGCAAAGCATGCTGAACTTAGTTTGGGGATTATTTCTTTAATTTAATTTTTCCAATTTAACACATTATCTGTTTTTAAGCCAAGAAATTTAGTTGTTTCTAATAGAAACCTATTGTTAATTATTGCGCTTGAAATTTGCGAGGTTGAATTTGGACGGAATTTAAATTGAATTATGTTAGTTTTGTTACAATATGATACTAATTTATTATTGACTGAGAACCAGTCACATTTTGAAGGGAACTTCCTCTGTTGAATATTGGAATGTGTTGGAGTTATTGGCTGTAATTACTATAATTGTGTCATCTTTTATGAGGGAGACAAGATCATTTATGAACACTAGGAAAAGTAGGGGACCTAATATTGATCCTTGAGGAATTCCATTGTTAATAGTTGGGAGTTACAACAGTATTATTCTACGAGTGCGATATTATCTATAATTACTTTCATTAGAATTGAGTTATAATGCTATTATATGAAGTTTTGCCACTAATTCGTATTATACAGGGACATCATTTTATTTTTACTTCAATTTTTATTGTACCTGAGTTTTTGAATGTACTTCACTCCCACCCCTTCTACTAAGGAAGTTCCAACTCCACACAGAACCAAGACCGCAGATAGTAAGCAGTACTGAGTTACTGAGTATAGTACGTTCCAGAAATATGTTCGCGTTTTCCAGTGACGAAGGAGCTTTCAATATTGAATCATATTTTCGCACAGGTACTGTCCGTTTGCCAAGTCGCATCCCGATTTCCCCCACCTGCTTCTGCTCGCCCCTCTGTAATAGCTGGGCTGTCTTAGCTCTTTTCTGAAAACATTAATTTCTCTTAGGAATTGGAAGTTTACGTAATATTATACAGCTGTTTAATTTAACTTAAATAAAAGGGCCTCGTCAAGTAATTAACTGTCACGTGATTTCCTCCCTTGCTACAATCCTGCGGCATAACCACTTGGACGGACAGTAGATAGCATGTCTGAGTAATTTTATATTTTCGGGTCGGGCAGAAGTGAAGATTGAATTTACAGTACGTAGAGTAGGTACAGAATTATTTCAACATGAGTTACTAGTACGAAGGACAAAACTGGCAATTAGAATTAGATGCAATAGTCTATAGTGCGGTAATATGCACAAAAGAACTGAAGCCTGTATCGAAATGAACGGCCACCATTTTCAAAATTGTGTTTAAATATTCATATTATGATTATTTTTCAATTTAACTTCTTTCTCTATATTGTACGTTAATGTGCTGTAGACAGTATACACTGCATAATGAATACGTTCGCATGGATAACTCACTTCGTGAGTAAAAACACTTATTCTTAATACAGTACTGTACTTTGATTAAAGAAAAACCTAATGAAAATTATCAAACTCAAAATCGCGATATTTCCTAGTTTACGTAAATGGATGAACTACTTTTCTTCCTTCCTATACCTAGTAGAGTGATTTGTGTTTTACGCCAGTATCATCGAACTCTAGTCTTGGAGGGAGGAGCAAGCGGTGTTTCCGGTTCTCTAAAGGTATTGACAGGTTAATATTAAAAATGTTAGTAAAAATAAAATGATGTCACTGTAGATCTAATATGTTTCGAGGAATTTGGAAATATTCAACGAAACTGTCCGTGACAGCTTCTCCAATTTTCACGTTTAGCAAAAGTATCGTGTGTAATTTATTATGCTGTTCAATGGAAGACAGATTTTCACAGCAGTGTTGCAGTGTCAGTGACGCTACTGAGTGAGCACAAAGTGGCTTGTCAGTGGAACACAGCCCGTTTGTATGCACGTGATGACCGTACAGTACCACAGTTTCTTTCGCCCATCTGCTCGCATGTCAGATATTATGATTTTATATACCAGCAGAAGTTTGCAGTTCTGATCAGCTCATATTCTGTGATTGCATTCAGGTTTCCGGCTCCATCTTATGAAGCCATGAACGCGAACAAGGCAAAACCGGAGGAAGATCCATTGGCGATGGAAGCAAATAATGATACAGATGTGAAAAGATGTGAATTTCTGCCTGAACCCTATCTTGAGATCTATGTGAAGAAAGAAGTTGAAGACGACTCTTTGGCTGAAGACAGAATTGCTGACACATACGAGGAAGAGTCTTTATCACAGGTTAGCTGAAACCTTTTTTTTTTAGTATATATAGTGGATTTAAGTAGGGCTATTATGATAGAAAAAAAAATCAATCTTTGTCTCCCCCTTTTTTTTTTGTATCAAAACATATACAAATTTGAACAAATAAAGTCATATGCAACATATCTGAGATTTGGAGTTTAATTTCTTTTATGCTCGACCATGCCGAAATGTAGTAATTATACATCTGGTAGTAGCCCTTTAATGCACCTCTTTAAAGTACACCTATTCATTAAAGTTCAGGTGTTCAGCCAATGTCAAATCACCTTTGTACCATTATAAAACCGCGAGTATCGATTATTCTCGGATATGCAATCGAAAGACAATTAGCGAAAAGTCACGGAGGCTGGAAATCCAATACTGTCGCAGAAGGTTATGGTCTGTTACTATAATAATTAGCGTTAATTGTAAATAATATTCAAATAAATTCAATTTGTCATCTCGTTTTTCAATTCTAAATCAATTTCCAGGTTATATCAAGACTAATGTTCATCTTATTCTCTACGTTATATCAAGGTCAATGACATTCAGTCTCGGAAAAAATCAATACTTTCGCGTCTGCGTACATTTCACAATTCAGGTCAGTTCTGTACTCACTCACATAACCATAACATGACCTACTTTTGAATAATTTCAAGTTAGAAATATGGTCGAGCATATAAAGTCGTATGAAACTTGCCTATAATGGTAATTAAGACGCTCGTATGAAAATTATGAAACGAGCGCAAGCGCTCGTTTCATAAACAAACATACTTGCTTCTTAATTACTACCATTATAGGCTCGTTGCATAATGTACTATTTTATTTGTAATAATGGACAAAATTAAAGCAATCTGTGCGTCATATTAGTCTTCTTTGTTCGTTATTGTGATACACCTATAGGGCTATTCTGATACAGCGCTGTATATCTGGCCATATTATGTATAGCAATGAAGGAAAGTTATTATGATTCACACAGATGCTTAATGTATCACGTATGTATGTATGTATGTATGTATGTATGTATGTATGTATGTATGTATGTATGTATGTATGTATGTTCTTGAGTTTCAATGTGAAAACGCAAGTAACATTGTCAGGACGATTAGTTGGTTTTTCATATGGGAGTGAAGCAGTAGCTATTTCAGGTCATTGCGGATTGTAGGTGAGAGTTAAGAAAATATCGGGTTTTCCATGCTTTCCAACAATAGACATAGCATCTTGGTATAGCTGCTGCATGTTTCGTTATCTACCTTGAATTGTAGAGGGTAGAATCATTTTATCCTGCTAAGAGATCTTGCTAAAGTGATCTTGATACTACAAACTTTTGTAGGCCTCTTAATTTTATTGATCTTTTCTTAGGCATTATAATTTTTGTGCTTCCTCCAGACAATACTAAAGAGAATCACACATATAAATATCTATATCACTTTCTTACAAATGGCTTTTAAGGAACCCGGAGGTTCATTGCCGCCCTCACATAAGCTTACTATCAGTCCCTATCCTGAGAAAGATTAATCCAGTCTCTACCAACATATCCCACCTCTCTGAAATCCATTTTATTATCATCCTCCCATCTACTTTTGCCTCCCTCAAGATCTTTTCTCTTCAGGTCTTCCAACTAACACTCTATATGATTTTCTAGATTAACCCATATGTGCTACATGCACTGCCATCTCAAACGTCTGGATTTAATGTTCCTTATTATATTAGGTGAAGAATACAATGCATGTAGTTCTGCTTTGTGTAACTTTCTCCATTCTTCTATAACTTCATCCCTCTCAGCCCCAAATATTTTCCTAAGCATCTTAGTTTAGAACACCCTTAATCTCTCTTCCTCTCTCAAAGTGAGAGACCAAGTTTCACAACCATAAAGAACAACCGGTAGCATAACTGTTTTATAAATTCTAGCTTTCAGCTTTAAATATCTATATCACACCGCCATTAAATATATGGAAAAGATCCATACCACTTGATTGATAACTATAAAAGTATTTGATTTTTAGTAACAATATTGTTATCTTACGTAAGTTTTGTACACACTACTATATAGTCGTCACTCAGTAAATATTATAGAAATGAAGATCTATCTTCAGATATTCTCTACGCCTATTTATATATCCTGAAGAAGTTTCACTTTCAGTATCATCAATGAAGTATTAATCTGTATAAGTAGTGGCAAATTCTCACTTTATGGCATTCACTATAATAATATTTCATTTTTAAGGGTAATAATGTCTTCAAACATTCTTAAGATTTGTATTTTTTAATATCGAATACACAGACAGCTGTACTCAGAAAATTGCACGTTCTGAAAAAGTTACACAAATTTAAATTAATGAAGATCGACATATTGACATTATGATGTCAGAGATTCTGAGCCATCTGAACGCTCAATATCTCAGCAATCCTGCAGGTCGTAGCCTTCATGTGATATTGTTTATTGTGGTGTGTTTGTGTTTTGTTTTATTCTGGAAAGCCATTATTTCTCAAAACTGACGAAAGATGGATTTTGGAAAATAGGAAAATTATGTAAGAAAACTAATGCTTCACTGAAAGTTACAATTTTTCTGGAAATCCTTGGATGCCAAGCTTCAAAATGACGGATCATTCATTAAAATCCGATCAGGCATTTTCCCGTAATTTCCATTACCAGTTCAAATTATATATATATATATTTTGTGGTTGTATATAATTATTAATCCTTCATATAGTGAATTATATGTGAAGTTACTGCTTTATCACATCAGATAATACAGCTTTTGCCTTCAAGTTTGGTAGAATTGAAGTTCCAGTCATCTTTGATCTTTGGTCCATAAACACAAATGTTTTCATTATATGGGCTTGGTTAAGGAACTTTTCACATCTGTCTCCTGAAGTAGCTATTTGTTTATTGTTTAGATTGATCTATTTCCCAGCTGATAAAATTATTTGCTTTCTAGTTATAGTGTATGTACCCCATTTTCATTTCAGACTGTTTTGTCATTCTTGTCATGTTGCTGGCAATATCCAGCTTAGCACCAACTCCCAGACATAGATTGTAGGGTGTACTGCATGAAATATTGTGATTAGGAATATTATATAAATGTGTATGACAACTACAGAGGGATCAGCCTATTAAATACAGGATATAAAATCTTTACCAGCATAATCAAGAACAAAATGTATAAACATTATGAAACACTTTTCGGAGAAGAACAAAATGGCTTCCGAAAGGGAAGATCATGTTGCGATGGATATTTTACATTAAAATTATTGATGGAAAAACACCGGGAATTCAACTTAGAAACACATATTGCTTTCATTGATTTGGAAAAAGCATTTGATAGGGTGAACAGAAATAAATTATTAAATGTATTAGCAGCCCACCATGTTCCACAACAACTTATAGCAAACATATACAATATCTATAAAACAAATCTAATTGCAGTAAGGTGTGACAATAAATTATCGCATTGGACAGAAATTCATACAGGAGTAAGGCAAGGCTGCGGCCTTTCACCGTTGCTATTTATTATATATATGAATCAAATAATTAGAGAATGGAAACAATTGTCTCATGGATATATACAACTCAATAGACATTTACATCTAGATTCATTACTTTTTGCAGACGATTTAGCTCTGGTGGCATCCTCAAAAGATGAATTACAACGTTCAATTTTTTATTTTAACAAAATTGGAATTAAATATGATATGAAAATCAATAAAGAAAAAATTAAATTATGGCCTTCTGCGGAAAATACCCGTGCCTAGCAAAATATGTTTAGATTAAAACATATTAGAACGATAAATTATTTTACATATCTCGGATACACAGTCATTATCTTTTTTCGATGAAGTGGACATATCTCAGAAAATTTCTAAATGCACCAAAACAATGGGGATAATTAACACCATTATGAAACCCTCCCTAGTACAAAGGCATACTCGAATTCGCCTTTACGAGACCTTGGCGAGACCTGTACTTTGTTACGACAGTGAGGCATGGACATTGAGGAAGAAAGACGAAAGCAGAATAACGGCTAATGAAATGAAATTTATGAGATATATAGCAGGATATACGAAATGGCATCACAAACGCAATGGAGATGTAATGGAAGAATTATAACTAGTACCTGTAATTAATCACGTAAAACATTATCAGAACAACTGGATAAATCATCTGCATCGCATGCATAGAGATAGAATCCCAAAAGTCATGCTCCACTATTGTCCAAACGGGAAGAGATCTCTCGGTCGTCCAGAGAAGCGCTGGATTGAAAATTCAACTGTGAGATCGTAACAGGTCATTTGGCCTAATACTTGAAGGGAAGAAGAAGAAGAAGAAGATATAAATGTGTTATCATATTACTCGAAGAATAGTGTTCAGTGTGAAATTTTTTTCAGATAAGTTTGGAGAGAGTGGATTGTTTCAGCCATAATATCAAAGCAGAAGTGACAGATGAGAGGAATCCAGTGCCAGCTGCAGTTTGTGCGATGAAGTGTGAATCAGGGGTGAGTGCAGTTTGTGATGAATATTTTTCCTCAGAACATTTTGTGTCCTCCAGTTTTGTACTGTCCACAAAATGAGAGCTTCTTTACCGTGTATGTGTTTCAGATAAAGATGGAGTTTGAGGACTCCAGCTACAATCTCACATCAAATGTGAAGTGTGAAGAAAATCCAGTCCCGATTACATGTCGAGTGCCAGAAGGGGAATCTGAGGTGAGTAGAACTTTTGATTGTGATGGTTTATATTGTACATTGCCATCAATTTATGCAATCTTCATGAACATCAATGATTAGACCCTGCAGTCTGTTGTGCTGTCAAAGGTTTGAAGGTCTTCTTATGTGCTTTCAAAGGTTTGAAGGTCTTCTTATTACAGTTTCTTTGGTTTTCCTACTCTTCTGATTCCAATGTAATTGAGGAAGGTTCTTTCAAAAGTCGCTAAATGCCAAAATTAAAAGAACTTGAGTTTTTGTGGTTACATGTCAATTTTCATGTTACGCGTATCCCTGTGAAATCAGTTTTAACAAAAGTTCATTATTGCTACAGTTATAAGGTAATGAAAACTATGATCATTCACAAAACTCGATTTTCAGTCCTAATCATTTAAAGCAAAAGTCTATAAACACCAACTATATTATAAGCAGAATAGAATACACAATGTACGATGTCTAGCTAGCATGTTATACATAGGTTGGATAAAAAGTTATGGCAACAGTGCTGTCACATGATGTTGGTGCATTCGAGAGCTGCCAGCTGTGTGGACATGAACAAGGACTGTTAGATGAGTTAGTGCAGCCAGCAGCGACAGTACTCTGTCAATCTACTGCAGTGTGTAGAACGTTGACTTTATTAGGGATAGTGCGAGTGCCCTAAGACCACGTTTACAAAACTAGAGCAATGTTCCTGGATCAAAATTGAAGTGACGCGAGGTCGTAGTGCATAAGAATGTTTTCAGGGACTGCGTGAAGCATGTGCCGATGCAGCGTTGCCATATTGCACAGTGGCATGATGGGTTAAAGCGTTCCGGGAAGACAGGGATGCCGTACAGGATGACCCCGCATGGAGGATAACACAGTTCAACTCCTTGCTTCCCTGTTGGATGATGATTGCCGATGGACTGAGCATGAGTTAGCAGCGGAAGTCTGAGTATGTCACAAAACTGTGCTCCACATTCTGCAAGACATTCTGGGCTACCGCAAAATTACAGGGCGTTGAAATTTCCGAGGTTTAACAATGGCACCGCTATGCAGTTGCACAGGCCTTGTTGGACCGGTATCAAAGGAAAGATGACGACTTTCTTGGACGAATCGTCGCTATGGACGAAACCTGGGCTCACTCATACAAGTCAACCAAACTTGAAACGTCAGTCAAATGAATGGAAGCGTCCAGGTTCTTCTCGTCCGAAGAAAGTGCGCCCTACACAAAGTGGTGTGAAGGTGATGTTCATTGTGGTGTATGACATTGGTGGGGCAATACTGCACCACGCTGTACCTCCAAGGCAGACGGCAAATCCGGACTACGTTCCTGCAGCACCACCTTCGTCCAGCCCTCAGGAGAAAACGACGACACTTGGTGGTACAGAACCCCATCATTCTTCATGACAATGCAAGGAGTCACACCGCTGCTGCTGTCAAGGACCTCTTTCACTGCTGGAAATGGGAGATTCTGGAACATCCACCGTACTCCCCCGATATGAGTCCATGCGATTACGATCTTTTCACCAAAGTGAAAGAAGCACTGTGAGGGACCTGGTACAGTACCAGAGATGAACTTAATCCGTGCTATAGGGCGGACAATATGGAACATCAACAAAGATGGACGCGCTGATGGTGTACGACGCCTTCCAAACATTTGGCAAAAGGTAATAAATAAGGGGGGCGACTATATAGAAGGTACGTAAATGTTGTACCCCTGTGAATAAAGCCATGTCAGAAATATCGAACTGTTGCCATTACTTTTTATCCAGCCCTAGTATTTAGCTCAACAATGTAAAAAATATATTAGTACAAGATTAAGTTACTAGCAAATTATAGAGCAACCAACTAGAAAACATCCTCGTGGGTGGAAACTAGAATGGAACATAATTGGCGCGAATTGCACTACGAGAATGAAACCGAGTTTTGAATTGTAATAATGAAACAAATTCTAATAACAGGATATTAAAATACTAGCTGTACCCGTGCACTCCGCTGCACCGGTTAGAAATAAATTGAAAGTAATTACATAATTAAAATAGGACATTTGATCCAAGGAACACTCGTGTTTGATAGAAGGATATATCGTTTATTATGTTAATTTAAATTGTATTAAAAAAATTAAAATGCGATCATTTTGATCCAGAGACCACTCATTCGGTCATAAAAATTATTTTAGGAAATACAGGAAACGAATGTACAGAATAGCCTATCAAGTTTTCTGTGCATAAGAAGCTATTTTAATCTTACCTGTCCTCGATTCACTCAGAAGTGACTGTAATAACATTATAGCATTATGTCCATCTAGAGAAACTACACTTTCCAATGGTGAATTAATAATTAATTATACAAATCGGTTAATTTAGCTTCCGACATTACTTCATACAAACACAGAAACATTTTTTGTAGGCTATGTTTCGTAGCTTTCGATTGTTGTTGTCCAAGGCCCCTTATAGACGAAGTCATTTATTTTTTATTTCATTACACCGCCTTAGATGGCATTGTTATTGTAATTTTGAAACTCATTTATCTCATTAAATATCGGTCCTATCAAAATTTTGCATTGAATAAAACTTATCGGAAATTATTTTCAAAGAAACTTTTGTTATTAATATTTGTCATGAAAATTAATAATAAGGGAGATATTTCGATTTATTTAATTCAAGCCCTCTTATAACCCCTCTTTTAAATAAAATATTTTGAATGCCATATAGCCTAAATTCTAAGTTACAACAAACTTAATTTATATTCCAATTTTCATATAAATCGGTTCAGCCATTATCGCGTGAAAAGGTAACAAACATCCAGACAGACAGACAGACAGACAGACATACAAACAAAAATTTCAAAAAAGCGATTTTCAGTTTCAGGGCGGTTAATTATATATGTTAGGACCAATTATTTTTGGAAAATCGAAAATTGCCAGAAAAATTTCGGCTACAGATTTATTATTAGTATAGATATTAAAAAAAGTGTAGTAATGAAAATTGTAGGCCTACTAATATTTTAAAAATAACTTGAATTTGGTTGTTACTTTTCATGCCCTCTAAAATTACAACCCAACGAGTGATGGCTTAAAGAAATCTAACAAAAAAGGTCTACTGGTGTCAGTGGCAGATACCTACAATGGCGATCATGTTGAAGTTTTATAATCAATTATTGTTCCAGTTGCCCCTTTCTGCCATTCATATGGTAATTATAGGTTATGTTTACTATATCTTATATTCATAAATTCGCAATTATAAATTATAATTAAGCATGTCATGTATGTATGATACCCGGCACATTCAATTTGTCTGTATTTTAATACTACAATTGAGTACTGAATTATATTTGTATTTATCTACTACCTAAGAGATGAAGTAACACAATCGTTCATACACTAATTTCATAGGAGTGGTATGATAAATATTCTGTCTACAATTAAGGAAGGTAGATGTGATAAATTAAAATCACAATGTAAATTCTTTTTTATTAAACCTCAAAATTGCTTCGATTCTAAACTGAAAACGGTGATGCGAAAAGATTATGTTAACATGTAAAATTCTCTTCACATTATAATAACACAGTTTTGTAATTATTTCTGCAACAAATTATGCAATAAGAAGTAAACGGAACTTATGGACATATTATGCAGTAAAGATATAATATAAGATTTCACTGAGCTCCATACACTGAAATAGAAAACCGGAACATACATTATCGTCAGTTCGGCAAAGGGTCTGTGCTGTGACGATAGTAGCAATTCTGGTGATCAGCAACTATGTATGCATATTTATTAAATATTGAGCTTCGCAACTGTATATACTACACTGTGCCCATAGTATGGTTCCATTGCTTCATCCAGAGCGAATTTATTCCCTAGTGAGACAATGAGACTTCCAAATTCATGACTGAGATGTGTAATAAGTAGCCGGATCTTATATATTTTGTCTTCTGGTGTTGTTATCATTCAAGTGAAAAAATCTGTGTACCTGAGCGAAGGAATTTCTTGACATTGCGTTGCTCACAAGAGCATTGTTAGTGTCAGGTTGACTCTACCAGTAGGTACATACGATGATGCATAATTTTGCAGTATCCAGATAAAAGCAAAATTGCTATGTATTTGTATACATCTTCTGCAGACAACTGGATTTTGAAAAGCTTTTTTGATGCATATTTTACACTTTCTCTAACAATGTGTTCCACAATGGCATCAATTATATGCCTGAATATATCAATTGATGCAGTATTATTGTGTAAATTACTTATATATCTAGGAATGGAATCAGGTATTTTTGGAATACTATTATTAGAATGCAAAATTTTCTCAGTACATTGTCTGAACTTTTTTTTATAAGTAGGTTATTTTACGACTCTTTGTCAACATCTTAGGTTATTTAGCATCTGAATGATATGAAGGTGATAATGCCTGTGAAATGAGTCCAGGTTCCAGCACCGAAAGTTACCCAGCATTGGCTCATATTAGGTTTAGAGAAAACTCCGGAAAATACCTCAACCAGGTAACTTGCCCCAACCGGGAATCGAACCCGGGCCACCTGGTTTCGCGACCAGACGCGCTAACCGTTACTCCACAGGTGTGGATCCTCTCTGAACTTAATCTACTTTGACTCTCTTATGTCTTTTGTGTTTACTACTTTTGCTTTTCATTGCCTGTGTTTCGTTATGGTCTGAAAGTGAATCTTCCTTAACTGTACAAAATTCCAGTAACTTGGAAAAGTTTTCACAAATATATATCGCATCTCCATTTCCTGACTCAGAACACCTCTCCATAAAATCTAGAAAACGTTCTTCCACGCCCTCCTGGTCACTTCCAGGACCATCTTGATCGCTATCTAGACCAGGGACACAGAACTGGTGAGAGAGGGGTGGAAAGCATGCGGAAAGCATTGGTTTCCCGTCCACAGTCCACCGACGTTGAATGACGTATCTGTGGCCTGTACGCAATCACTAAGACAGACACTGAATACAAAGCTTGGTTTTTAGAATTATATTTAATTGCAGCTCATTCCTTATATTTGCAATTATTTTAATTCATTGCTTAATATATCTGAAAACAAAAGTCTTAAACTTATCTCGTTCCCTTGTATGCTGTATTAATACACCACAACATGACGTTAGCAATCAATTTTTTAATCTTGTGAACTTGAATGTAAATACTTCAACCGCATTTTGGTATCAGAGAAATGTATTATAGAGACGAATATATGTGACAGCGAAGATTGTATGCAACCAAAATTGTACATGTCCCCACAATTCTCTACTAACAGCAGACGTTTTCTGCAAGATTATAAATACAGTAAAACCTCGATAAGACGCGCCCGCTTATTATGCTATCCCGTATAATACGCTTTTTTTGTCCAGTCCGTGCACATTTCATACATAACGCCTTTATAAAATACCCCGTTTCTTGTGCTCAAGTCCCGCATAATACGCTGTTTTTATGGAATATTTTCGATGTAATTTTCAGCAATGTACTGTAACAGCAATGAAACCTTTTTGTCACTGAACTCACTGGTGCCATTAACCTGAAAAATATTGGTATTCGACCCTTTACCTGCGCATTTAAACCTTCATACTTCATACCTCAGTATACCCCACCCTCTTGTTATGCTCTCTTATTAGACTCTTTACCTGTGCGCTTAAAGCCTACATACAGTTACAATACCTCACCCTCTTGCTAACCATCTCTCTCAAACAGCATTCCTCACTCGGCCGTAATAAAATTGTGGCAATTTTTGCTGGGCAGTTTGTTGTCCTTTTGTGTAATGAAGTGTCTGTGAATGTCATTACAATGAGTGTTAAACGAAAAGAGCTTTCTGTGTCGGAAAAATTGGAAATCTTACGAAAGTACGATGAGAACAGTACTCTTGCTCAGAAACAACTCTCTGATTCATTAGGAATCCCATCATCGGCGTTAAGAACGATAATAAAAATTCGCGACTCAATCACTACAGTGCGACATCGTCTGGAGGATGTAATCGCAGAAACTGAAGAGTGGTAAACATGAGGACTTGGAGAACACGCACACGGCAAACAACTATAAAGGGCTTTTTTTTTTTCCGAAAGAATTAAGTACAGTACATATTGTAAATGTCTTCGACATACAGTACAGTAATGGAGTAATACTGTATTACCTTTCATGAATCATGTATTTCAATAAACAAAAATGCTAACAGATACTAACAGAACAGTTTAGATCAATAAATTTTCAAGTGTTCGAAGAAGTTCACGGACTGGCAGACAATGGCAGTACAAGAAGAATAGACGTGATTGCCATCCCGACAAATAACAACAATGGCTACATCATCGATTCCACTGTTAGATTTGAAAAACAAAAGAACCAACCTGAAGATGTAAATAGGGAAAAAAACGACATCTATGTTCGTACCGTTCCATATTTCATGGACAAATACGGTCTACAACAAATTGAAGTAATAGGCCTTATGGTTGGAGCGCGCGGAACTATTCCCGGTTTCTTCTTCCAGACCTGGCAACGTTTCGGCCTACAGAGGAAGGCAATTGGTGACATCGTTCTTGCAGCTCTGAGAGGATCAATATTTATACTCCGCAACCATCTCTACGGTCAACAATGATCTTCCACTAATTAATTAGTAGCTACTTATTTATTCAGTCATTTCTTGTGATTGTTGTAAGACTCCCTTCAACTTAAACATATGTATATTATTTATGCTTCCAACTGCCTATTGCTCAATATGCTCTGTCTCTGTGGCAGCCTGTTAATACAGGGAGCTGTTATCGTTTAGATAAATAAATAAAATATAAGTCAAAATTACTATACCTGCCTAATACACGGTCCCGGTTAATACGCGGTTCACACCCGGTCCCTTGAACAGCGTCTTATTGGGGTTTTACTGTAATGTTCAGCAACACGTTTCTGAAAATCTTGAATGTGGCTAGTTCCATTTGTTTTATTTCGCGTGAAATATTTTTCTAATATTAGACTATGTAAAATTTTCGTTGCAGGAAGAATTCTATATTGGTCAAAAAGAGCAGGAAAAAGCAAATCTGAAAGAAACTACTGAGCAGAATGAAGTCTTAACTAGAAGGTGAGTATGGTGTTAAACTCCTCACTTATTGTTTCATTCACTACTTTTTAAAATGATGAGGGCATTAATCAGTAAATTTGAGGAAGATTTCTTCTTCCACGGAACAATTTCTACAAGTTTGTCAACTGTGTCTTTTTTTGTTTAATTGATATATCGAAAGATGTGTTTGTTCCTATCGCAATTTGGGCTCTTAACCAATCTTCTCTTTGATGCACCAATACAGTATAGCAGTGTTTCTCAAACTATGGTCCGCGGACCACCTGTGGTCCTCGAAATCTGCCCTTGTGGTCCTTCAAAAAAGACAGAAGAAAAAATAAAATTCGAACGAATTGCGTATCACACTATAGCTGAAAATCTCAGAGTTTGAAAATGACACATGGCAATCGAATTTCACTTTTTCTCCCAGTACAGACATTTTATGAAATTTATTACCCTACCCATCTATCGACTTCCCACTCTACTCTCAGCAACAAAAGAGGGATTTAAAGCACTATATAGTGGTATTTCTCGACATATTTTCCCTGCACATCTGGCGCCGCGCCTGTAACCCAGCCAGGGACCACCCGAATTCATAACAGAGCACCAAAGTACCGAATCTTAATTCAATTTTAAAATATATGTATACTGGTATTAAAATATGCTACGAAAATGATAAATTTGCTTTCGAAGGGAACAAGAGTAAGGTGGTCCGCAGAACTGTTCTGACTTTAAAAAGTGGTCCCCACTTCAAAAAAGTTTTAGATACGCTGCAGTATAGCTTTGTTAAATTTCTCTAATATTCTTAATATTAGCACAGTCTAGTGTATACAGTCACGAAGCTCAATACGTAGTAAATATGCATCCATAGATAGTTGCTAACCATTAGGATCGCTAATATTGTCTCATTACAGACTATGCAAAATAGTACTAGCACAGTCTATTGTTCCTAGCACCCTCACAACTCAACTTCGTGACTGTATATACTAGACTGTGATATTAGTCCAAACCCATGCAGAAGAGAAGACAATTTCCTTCCAGTGGCGTATACTGGTTAAAGGGTTTGGGCTACCGCTGACCCTATTATTACACAAAATATATCTAACAATTACTTTAATTTTAATTACTGTGGTAAAATTAATAATACAAAATTATTACATTATGTTATATTATAAACTTTTTCTTTTGTAATTTCGTTGGGCTACCGCCGGTAGCCCGCAAAATACGCCCCTGTTTCCTTCCATCATTAGTTTGCTTTGTGGTAGATTGTGCATTCACAGGACTGGTGGTTGCCTGTTTGCTCTAGGTGTGCAGCAACACAGTTATCTTATCTGTAGCCTAAAACTTATCACTTCTTCCTTTTTTTAGGAATTCTTTTTTTTTAATTGGGTTATTTTACAACGCTGTATCAACATCTCAGGTTATTTAGCGTCTGAATGAAATGAAAGTGATAATGCCGGTGAAATGAGTCCGGGGTCCAGCACCGAAAATTACCCAGCATTTGCTCGTTTTGGGTTGAGAGAAATCTCCGGGAAAAAACCTCAACCAGGTAACTTGTTCCGACCAGGATTCCAACCTGGGCCACCTGGTTTCGCGGCCAAACGCGCTGTCCGTTACTCCACAGGTGTGGACTTTAGGAATTCTCTTCTATGTTGTTGAATATTTGCCCACTTCTTGGGCTTTGACTGCTTGGGAGCCACGTTTTTCTTCCATTACATGATGTGTCTTGACATTAGTTATTCTAAGGAATCCACTCAAATAGGTTTTTTTTTGTGGGCTGATTGTTGTGCCTTTTTCCGTCAACTTGTCAGATGCTTGATTGCCTTCTAATCGAGCACGGAATGGAATCCTTGGAAGGGTATTGTTTCACGAAGAATAAATGCTCAAGGGCTTCTCTGGTATTATGTATTGCCAATGACTGAGGTGGTTTATTTGAAGTAGCTTCATGATTCACAGCCATGGAATCTCAAAACACCACCTATTCCTGATATGCACCAGGTCGATATGTGAGTTGTGTTAGGACCAAAGCAATAGTCTCAGAATTTCCATCGAAATTTGTCATGTTCCGTCTATCAGTTGCATAATGAGAGAAAAGACTGTAATGCACCACAATATCTGCTATACAAGTTTTCTCTATCATAGACAGATCATCTTGATATCTGACATCACCATTACGATATAGTCCGTCAGGGAAGTCTCTCTGCACTGGAGATAGTGGAGTGTATGCGGTAGTAACTGCAGTTATGTTGGTAGTAGCTGGAACTTACGCTAGGAACAAAACGTTAACTGTGTACTACTCATCACAATTATAACGAAGCTGGAAGTGATTTCCTCGTTCTTGAAAACACAGTTCGACTCTTTTACACTTATTTCCAAACACTTCTACTAATGTTTCTTGAGTAAACAACTGCACATAATTAATTATATTCGTCTTAAGTTCAACATTGTCTCTCTTACTCCATAGGGATTTTCTGAAGACCAAACCCGTGAATTCTGAGAATTTACATAGCTGGATAAATTAAACCATGCTTCGTCCGTAAAGGAGGTTTCATTTAAAACGACAAGTCCATGCCGATTTATAAATCTCTGGAACCATTCACAATACCTCACTCTCTTTTCGTAATCACTTTCTTTAAATTATGAACTACTTTAATTTTATAGGGGTACAATTGAAGTTAGCTTCTTACAGCCTTATGTGCTGTCCACTTAGAGATCCCGGCCTTTTGTGCTATTTATTATTGAATTTCCAAGTTTATAGAACCCTATTTTACCCGAAGGTATATTAAGGCTGTAAATAAATCACACACGTTATAGCCCTGTACAAAATTATGACATACAATACATATATTACATTAAATGCGTATGACAATAAAAATCATATTTATATTATACAAATACGTAGATATAAGATAAAATAGATATGATATATAGAAATAGATACACAATATATGAAATGCAGACATTTTACATACAGTACTTTCCCAGGACATATCACACACAGACTTGTTACTTAAAAAATAATTAAGTAAGCATTTCGTATATACTGTAAATTTTATACTGAACAACATGTAATTTTATTTATCTCAACAATAACTCTTCACTCTCTACAATTTAATTTCACTCCCGTCAACAATGGGATTTGCTCTCTGCACAGCAACACAGCATTCGTTATTGCACTCCACAAACGACAATGACAATTTACTTGGATTATTGAGAACAACAATGAACTGATAATCTTAACTAATATTCACAAAGCACTATTTACAACACAGAACTGTCAGTTCTCAGTTCACAGCTCGTTTGTCTTGGCTAGTTCTTCTAGCTCAGTCACTCGCGTTCACAGAATCTCGAACCCCAGACCTTCAGAGACGATCCGCTGCACTTTGAACTCAGGTCCCCCAACTGCGGTCCACTGCACTCGAACTCCGGGCTTCAGGCTCCACAGTTACGGACACAACTCAAGTCACGCTCTGGTCTCGAAGCTGGCTTCACTGCTACACAAGGCTGTCTGGCGTGCTCTCCACCGACTTTAACTGCACTGCCTTACTAACTGACTGACTGACTGACGTTCACTTGCGTCTTCTCTTTTATAACCAAACTATAGTTAAGAGAAATTTCTACGGGTGTCCTCTCGAATTATCTGTATATCTCCACTTCGACGGACTTCTGGACGATTCGGGAGGGTCCGTCCCCCCTTCATTCCACACGTAGCAGTTTGCTTCCTTCCTCATTCGGCAAGTAGCAGATACGCGCACAACCTCCCCTCGCCGCGTTGCCGTAATACACCCCCTTCCTCCGTCGGTCATGAGATTGAACCTCACGTGGCCGTCACAGTACATATTACTTTTAAATAAAAATGATATGAAATAGACATGACATACAAATGCATGTTCAACACAAAACAAACATAGACATATTATATACAATACACAGAAAAGACAAATAAAAAGGAAAATTACATAATAGTACATTATGGAACGAGCCTAATGGTAGTAATTAAGACGCGAGTATGTTTGTTTATGAAACGAACGCAAGCGAGTTTCATAATTTTCATATGAGCGTCTTAATTACCATTATAGGCAAGTTTCATACGACTTTTTATGCTCGACCATATTTCTAACTTGAAATTATTCAGAAGTATTCATTTTATTTGCATCTGACAGAAGATCGGAAGTGACCTTGTTCATAGCTCATAAATTGTGAGATGTGCGCAGACGCGAAAGTATTGGTTTTTTCCGTGGAACAATAATGTCATTTACCTTGATGTAATGTAAAGAATAACATGAAATAATTTTGATATAACCTGGAAATTTATTTAGAATTGAAAAGCGAGATGACAAATTGAATTTATTTGAATATTATTTACAATTAACGCTAATTATTATAGTAACTGAACATAACCTTCTGCGACAGTATTGGATTTCCAGCCTCCGTGACGTTTCCCTCGTTGTCTTTCGATTGCATATCCGAGAATAATCGAAAACCTGAACTTTAATGAATAGGTGTACTTTAATGACATGCATTAAAGGACTGCTACCAGGTGTATAATTACTACATTTCGGCATGATCGAGCATTGTGATTATTACTATTATTATTATTAATAGTAGTAGTATTTCCTTTTCCATAATCGTACCTATTTTTAAGAAGGGGGACAAGACTAACTGTAGTAACTTTCGAGGAATATCACTTTTGTTGACGTCGTACAAAATTTTGTCGAATATCCTTTTGAGAAGATTTACTCCATATGTAGATGAAATTATTGGGGATCATCAGTGTGGTTTTAGGCGTAATAGATCGACTGTTGATCAGATTTTTTGTATTCGACAGATATTGGAGAAAAAATGGGAGTATAAGGGTACAGTACATCAGTTATTCATAGATTTCAAAAAGGCGTATGACTCGGTTAAGAGAGAAGTTTTATATAATATTCTTATTGAATTTGGTATTCCCAAGAAACTAGTTCGATTAATTAAAATGTGTCTTAGTGAAACTTACAGCAGAGTCCGTATAGGCCAGTTTCTATCTGATGCTTTTCCAATTCACTGTGGGCTAAAGCAGGGAGATACACTATCACCTTTACTTTTTAACTTCGCTCTAGAATATGCCATTAGGAAAGTTCAGGATAATAGACAGGGCTTGGAGTTGAATGGGTTACATCAGCTTCTTGTCTATGCGGATGACGTGAATATCCTAGGAGAAAATCCACAAAGGATTAGGGAAAACACGGAAATTCTAGTTGAAGCAAGTAAAGTGATAGGGTTGGAAGTAAATCCCGAAAAGACTAAGGTTATGATTATGTCTCGTGACCAGAATATTGTACGAAATGGAAATATAAAAATTGGAAATTTATCTTTTGAAGAAGTGGAGAAATTCAAATATCTGGGGGCAACAGTAACGAATGTAAATGACACTCGGGAGGAAATTGAACGCAGAATAAATATGGGAAATGCGTGCTACTATTCGGTTGAGAAGCTTTTGCCATCTAGTCTTCTGTCAAAAAATCTGAAAGTTAGAATGTATAAAACAGTTATATTACCGGTTGTTCTGTATGGTTGTGAAACTTGGACTCTCACTTTGAGAGAGGAACAGAGATTAAGGGTGTTTGAGAATAAGGTTCTTAGGAAAATATTTGGGGCTAAGAGGGATGAAGTTACAGGAGAATGGAGAAAGTTACACAACGCAGAGCTGCACGCATTGTATTCGTCACCTGACATAATTAGGAACATAAAATCCAGACATTTGAGATGGGCAGGGCATGTAGCACGTATGGGTGAATCCATAAATGCATATAGAGTGTTAGTTGGGAGGCCGGAGGGAAAAAGACCTTTGGGGAGTCCGAGACGTAGGAGGGAAGATAATATTAAAATGGATTTGAGGGAGGTAGGATATGATGGTAGAGACTGGATTAATCTTGCTCAGGATAGGGACCGATGGCGGGCTTATGTGAGGGCGGTAATAAACCTCTGGGTTCCTTAAAAGCCAGTAAGTAAGTAAGTAAGTATTTCCTTTTATTGCAGCCTGTTTTGCTCTGTTGCATGTTAGATTAATGATAAAAAAGTAGAACCTGAATATATATATATATATATATATATATATATATATACACAAACAAAATTAACACATTCATATACCCTTTCTAATTGCATTAACTACAATTTCTCTTACTATGGCAGAAACATATAAACTAGCTATTTACAGTGAATTGTGAATATGTGATATGAATTTCTGAAATTCTCTTGAACAGGATTTCTTTTTAAACATAAAACACAGGGGTTTTTCAAATTGTCCAGAACATGAGATGACATGTGACATGTGATAGCCTTTTGTGCTAATTTGCATGTTGATTTTGTAGCAATAAATCCGAGATTTCATCAAGTTTTTCTGTTATTAAAATTGTAGACTGCCAGTTCTTGATGCATCAAGAACCGACCCGGTTCCATGGAATTCAAATCACGTACAGAATCGCGATTTGGGCGCCTGGAATTAGGAAAACGCATACGAAATTTCTGTTTCACATTTTCCGTAAACATATCACCTTCGCGAAAAACGTACTCCACCAAAAACGCTTTTTCTTCAATAGAAAGCAATTAGACTGCAGTACACCCAGTCTGCTCTCAACTGATACCGTTAGCTAAACAACCCCCACTCAAGGATGTGGCAATGACCCTGCCCAGCTGATGCTACCAACATAACTGCAGTTACGAGCGCATACACTCTGCTGTCTCCAGTGCAGAGAGCCTTTTCTGCCGCACTGTATCTTATAAAGAAAAGAGACTGACTGTGCTTTGTTTCCACTTATCTTAACATTTACTTATTTACCCAATTTCACTCATTATACTAAATTTAGCTAATATAACTTGTTTTACTTGTAGTAGTAGTAGTCGTGGTGGTGGTGGTGGTGGTGGTGGTGGTGGTGGTGGTGGTGGTGGTGGTGGTGGTGGTGGTGGTGGTGGTGGTGGTGGTGTGGTGGTAGGTAGGTTTATTTTGCCTGGCAGAGTTAAGGCCATGAGGCCTTCTCTTCCACTCAACCAGGTTTCAATAATACAAATACATGAGATACAAAATTTGATTACAAAAGAACACAAAAGAAAATAACTTAGAAAATATTATTCAGTTAATATACTAATTGGAGAATACATATGGGTGACAAGACATAAAATGTTGATTAGCAAAGTCCTACTAAATGGCATACAAACACAAATGATTAAGTAATATATGAAGATAATAAAAAAAAAAGAAAAGAGAAAAAAAAAAGAAGAAGAGAGAGGAGACAAAAAAATAACAACTTGGTCATTTAAGACTATTTAGAAACTTCCGCAAGAGTCTAGTTCTGTTCATTAAAGACATTTCTAGAGTGTACTTAAAAGATTTTATACTCCGACTGCTCCTGATTTCCTGTGACAAGGAATTCCAGGAACGAGCTGTGTGTATTGTGAAGGAAGCAGAGTAGAGAGATGTTTGATGGAGTTGTCATGCTATAGTCGCGACGCTGTTATTCCCAGCGTGACTCCTCCTCTTGGCTTACGTCTTAGGAAGTGAAGGCTCTATAAAGTCTAGGAAGGTAGTATCGTTCGCCATTTTTGTTCTTTCGTTGCCGAACTACCAGACGAGGGATCTATTTACCGTACCGTTAAACATTATCATGTCTTAGCTCTTATGATAATAAATCAAACGCACTGTAATTGAGCAAATAATTGAGCGGCAAATAACGTTCTCGCGTGCTTTCTGCGAACCCAACGAAAGAGCCAAAATGGCGGGCGATTATATTAAGATTTATCGAGCCTTAGGAAATGGATCAGCGAATCACAAGACGCACATGTTTAAATGTAGTCGATTGGCTGCCGGAAATTAGAGCGACTGGACTGTAGTTTTAATCAGGATATATAGGAAATCTGTCTGGTTCCTTAATTTAAATTCAAGATTAAATTAATTACAAACAGAACTATAGTTGATTTATTGAATTTACTAACATGATGAATTACTTACAAAAAGTATCTATCATCTTCGTTCTTGTGTCCATCAACTGATGCCATAATTTCTTCCCAACTGTCTTGAAATATCTTCTACAATCCATGTCTGGTCTTAGACAATGAAAATCCTAACAACCGTGAAAATTTCAACAATAGTGAGAACGCGAACTTGAGTGGAAAGGGTTTTTGTATTTTCAACAGCCGCATCTCACGTTAATGTCTTGAGAAAATCTACAGCATCATCATAATTAACACAGAATACACTCCAGTTACACTGCAGTTACGAGCGCATACACTCTGCTGTCTCCAGTGCAGAGAGCCTTTCCTGGCGCACTGTATCTTATAAAGAAAAGAGACTGGCTGTACTTTGTTTCCACTTATCTTAACATTTACTTACAGTGAAACCTTTCGTTACTGACACCCCCAAGATATGAACACTCTTTATATACGGACAGATTTTTATGTCCTAACTGAAATAATATAGACATAATGATAAATTCAACTCTCGTTTACAGACACTCTCAGACACTGACACGGACAGCTGTTTGACAGTTCTAAAGCTTGCTTTACCTCCTGACTGCGGACAGAACTTGGATTTCAAGACCCAATGTGTTATAAAAATGGAAAATTTAGTTTTAAGGACTGTACACAAATTCCTTCACATGGAAGAAGACAATAACGATTTTCTAGGCTACCGCTAGCCGAGCCAGCTAACCCTTGTTTTGCTGGAAGTGGGTGGATAAATAAATTCATAAAATTTTATTTAAAGCATGAAGGCTATACTATAATTTTCATATCATTCAGACGCTAAATAACCTAGATGTTGATACAGCGTCGTAAAATAACCCAATAAAATTTAAAAAATCTATCCTGAGTTCATAGCTAGGTCAGCGAATTCTCTTCCTGGCTAGACAACAGATTTCTGTACATCTTATTAACTTCTTTTTCGACGATTTTATATTACGTTACAATATTTCTAAAATATTTTCCAAGATGATCATAGGTTAGAGAAAGTGCTACATCAAAGCCTTCTTCAGTTACAAGCCGGAGCCATACGTCGTAATTAACGTCTACTATCCAGAACACGTGTTCGTGCTAATGCCGATTTTCAATGTAAATTAATGTTACAATATAAGTGTGTGTCGATGGAATTATGTTCGCGGTCGTACCAAACGTTAATTGTTGATGTATTATAAACTAAGTGTTTGTTGGCGATAAAAACAAGACAACAAATGAAAATATGGCTGCAGTCTTTGGAAATTTTTACGGTTATTATTAATGACAAAATGATTGAACAATTCTTCTAAATATTAAATATTGGATTAACTACATTTTTATAGTCTTATTTGATGTTTGTGGTGTATCAGAATTGTAGCCAAATTGTTGGGTCTCGCCTGCTGTATCAATAAAATTACGCCTTGATTTTCAAGTTTATTGTAAACAGCTGTTTTGTGATCCCATAAATGTCGCAGTTTTGTTGAATATTCAGAATGTCTGCTATACGTCAGAACTGTCTATATTTGTAGATGCATACACTCACCTTGTTTTCAAGGTTTGTTGATTAATATTATTTCTTTTGTAATAAATTAGTTATAAACATGCTTCTTTTCACTTCGTATTTACAGGATTTAAAGTTCACCGAGTTTACGCTAATTGGCACATACTTAATAGATAATGGTGTGTTTTATTACGTATTATGTTGAAGGTATGTTTCTTCATTTTTTCATAGATCTTGATACTTGGCTTTGGCCTATTTAAAATTATATTTTAGAAAATTTATAACAAATAATTTAGGATAACAGTATTGTTACGGTTACTGGCGAAGTTCAAACTAAAACTGGCTTCCTGGGCTTCTGAAATATTTGTAGAAAAGCACGACGGGTAATCACATGAAATTAAAATGTATATGATATCCTAGACCTTTCACGTTAGAGTGAAACAACATAAAGCTGCAAAACATTGTGAATTTACTACCCACATAATGGTTAATTGATTGGAATAGGGTACTGCGAAAGTACGTCGTTATTTTATTTATTTTTGGTGCAAGTAACATTTCTTTAAGTATTTGTTTATTTTCCTGTGTACCATCAATAAAAAAGACGTATGCTTTTAATTTTTTTTAAATTATAAGTGGTTGTATGCAAGTACTTACACGGTATTCTGAAACTCAAATAAAATACCATTTCGGATTCCGTAATAAATTACGTACATGAATACACTGAATCTTGATCATATGCACTTAGTTTCGTATCAATTAATGTCGAAAATGTACATGTGACAACGAAATCAAAGCACTTAACGTCAAACGTCATGCCTTTATTTCGCCTCCACCCGCCTCCACTCAGCGTTGCCAAACCTACCCATGCTCTGGCTTGTAACTGAAGATGGCTCTGGCTACATGGTAGTCATACCCTGGGTCACAACGTCAGTAAGACTTAGAAATCAGACGGTGTTATTGGAATCCACTGTACGTCAATAATACGGAAACGAAACCAGACATTTTCTTTTTCATTGTTTAAAACAAGTCCGTGACAACAAATTTCCTTTAATCCAGAAAGAAGGAATAGAGCACAGAATTAAAGGAAAATAATATTAACAACTTCTGAAGAAATTCCTCAAGCACAAACAAAATTTTCTGTCTCTTAATTTCTTACAAGCTATGACTATTTACCTTGCTATCTTCGTATCTTTTTCAATCCTACGCGACACCAATGAAGAAGTGAATATGGAACATTTTAAAAGATGTGCATGTGTAGAGAAATAAGATATATTACTTGTATTACGAATGGATTGGAGTGCAGGAAGGACAGTGCCCACATTCACAAACATCTACGTGTTGCACACATATAAATGTTCAGTACTACAGCTTGAGATTTTGAGTTTAATTATTAAATATTTGATATTATATATCGGAATTGTATAATATTACTATTCTACAGAAATGCATTATTTGGTTTCAGCATTGGAGATAGCAGTCATCACAGTGGATTGAACCCTTTGGAATGCGATGTTTGTGGAAAAGTCTTGTCGAGCTCTTGGAGTCTCAAGACACATTCACGGATTCATACTGGAGAAAAACCGTTTAAATGCAACATTTGTGGGAAATGCTTTACGGGAATAGGTACCTTGAAAAAACACGAACTTATACACACCGGATTGAAGCCTTTCAAATGCGATGAATGTGGAAAATCTTTCTCACAACAGTGGAATTTCGAAACACACAAACGGATACATACTGGAGTAAAACCTTTTAAATGCAATCAGTGTGATAAATGTTTTTCTCAACGCACGAGTCTAAAAAGACATGAATTTACACACTCCGGTTTGAGACCTTTCAAATGCGATTGTTGTGAGAAATCTTTCACTGATGTGGGTGTCCTGAATGGCCATAAACGTGTACACACTGGGGAGAAGCCCTACAATTGCGATGTTTGCGGAAAATTCTTTCGTTATCTTGGAGATTTAAGAGAACATATCCGCCGACACATGGGAGAAAAACCGCATGAATGTGATGTTTGTGGGAAGAGATTCTTGCTTTCACGAAATTTGAGAATGCACCTTTCTCTTCATTCTGGCGAAAGGCCTTGGAAATGCGAACTTTGCGGAAAATTGTTCACACTTCCCTCGTATTTAAAGGTGCACTATCGTCAACATAAGAAAAAATTGAAATGCGACGTTTGAGGAAAAGTTTTCTGCACGCACTAAGTGTGAGGGAATATTTAAATATATGCAAAGGTTAAATTATTGCGTATGCGGCTTTTGTGGGAATCCTGGAATACTTACGCGTGTACACCGATGAGAAACCTTATCAATGGGATATTTGCAAGAAATATTTTTCGAAAAGGAGTCTTGTCAAATTGCATACTTAGTACACACTCGTGACAAACCATTATGTGCGATGTTTATGTGTGGTAAGTGCTTTACGAATTCGTCAAATCGCAGAAGGCATGACAATGTGTACAAGAATTAAATAGTGAATTTCGATGTAATGACTAGTGTTCGGATTTTTATGAAAAGTCTTTTATTTTCTCAGCGATTGGAGACTATACATATTTGCAAACCTGTACATTCTTCAAGAAATATAATAGATCTGTGTTGTTTTTATAAGTTATCAAAATGCAATTTTATATTTTCCAGATTAAAGACAATTTTTTTTAATTTGGAATAAGTTCTAGGCTATTTTCTTCACTTCAGATATTTTTATGTGTCATTTTCACGTTGTCTGGTTAAATTTTAATTTACATGATTTTTTATATATATATAATTCAAGTAATCTGAATCTCTTGAGTTAGCATTTTCCTAACAGATCGTTCCTGAGATAGCCAATATTCATCTACAGTACTCATGTTTTTACATCAGCTGCATCATATTTTATTTGTTTCAGTTTATACATTTCTTGGTCCCAAGGCGTGAAAGAGAGGCAGAGAATTTGTCACATGAACGGCTATGGATCTGGTGAATACCCTTTTCATTATAGCATAAAATTTGCATACTAAATACACGGCAAAGCTATCCCTTGAAATAAATTCCAACTATATTTATGCATTCCAGAAAAATTGCTAATGCATCCCTTAACTTTGCTTCCGTACTGGTAATGGACTTTAGAGATAGCCTGTTCTTGCAGTAAGATAGTTGTATTTATTTAAGCATTAGTGCGAGTAGTGGCAAGACATTCAAAATTATTTTAATTATAGAACATGATGGAAATGCGAACGTGAATGTTCTGGACAAGAGGGAAACAAATTACGAAGTATAAAGAATACTACTGTCATCTGACGCATGGCCATCTCCTACGTGGCGAGCCTCAGCCGGAGTGTGATCTATGCCATGTTCATCTTACGGTGGAACATTTTTTATTACAGTGTAGAAAATGTGACCGTGTCTGTCGGCAGTATCGAATTCGGCCGAATCTACGTCACGCTCTTGGAAACGACTTTAATTGTACAAATGCAGTTCTGAGATTTTTATTGAATACAGGACTTGACAGGGTGATGCAGTTTTTTATTGATCCGTTTAGTTATCCTCCGGACCCTTTAAATCCAGAGGTTACATTCGTTGTTTTATATATGGTTTTAAGTCCACACCTGTGGAGTAACGGTCAGGATGTCTGGCTGCGAAACCAGGTGGCCCGGGTTCGAATCCCGGTCGGGGCAAGTTACCTGGTTGAGGTTTTTCCGGGGTTTTCCCTCAACCCAATACGAGCAACTGCTGGGTAATGTTCAGTGCTGGACCCCGGACTCATTTCACCGGCATTATCACCATTTCATTCAGACGCTAAATAACCTAGATGTTGATACAGCGTCGTAAAATAACCCAATAAAATAAAATAAAAAATATATGGTTTTATGCTCGACCATGCCGAAATGTAGTAATAATTCACCTGGTAGCAGCCCTTTAATGGACCTTATTAAAGTTCTGGTGTTCCGCCAATCAGAAAGCACCATATGAAAGCGCAAGTATCGATTTCACCAATTGCACAATAAATAACCTACATTTGAAATAAAGTCAGTTCTGTTACTATAATAATTAGCGTTAATTGTAAATAATATTCAAATAAATTCAATTTGTCATCTCGTTTTTCAATGTATAATTCAATTTCAAGGTTATTTCAAGATTAATGTTTAAGGTCAGTTCTGCTCCTCTCTTGGATAACAATAACATGAAAACTTATGAATAATTTCAAGTTAGAAATATGGTCGAGCATAAAAAGTCTTATGAAACTTGCCTATAATGGTAATTAAGACGCTCGTATGAAAATTATGAAACTCGCTTTCGCTCGTTTCATAAACATACTCGCGTCTTAATTACTACCATTATAGGTTCGTTGCATAATGTACTATTAACACACTTGACATTTGGACCTTTTACATACGAGCATTTTATAAATTCGCCAGATAATTTATATCAGTTGGCATATGTTTTATTATTTTATTGTTTCTTTTTAAATACCAGCTAAGTTCTGTGAACTGCTCACTGTTGTGTTTTTTTATGCATCACCCTTCTGAAACTGCATTTGTTTGCCTCGTTTTAACCGTGACAACGCATTTTAGTTCTTTTAAGTATTGGGATTATTGTATTGTGTCTGTGTTTTGTGAAGAATTTTAGTATTGTGTCTGTGTTTTGTGAAGAATTTTAGATAAGGGCGCAAATAGCCATAGTAGCTGACGCGCCCTTTTTAAACCCCACTAACTAATTAAAGAATACTGTTCGAGTTTGGGATCCGTCGACAAGAGCGTCACGACACGAAGTTTTACTTACCCGATTGAGGAATGGCCACTGTCTATCCCCTACACGGCGAGCCTCAGCTAGAGTGTGATATATATACCATGTTCCACTTACGGTGGGACTTTTTTTTATTGCACTGTAGGAAATATGACCGTGTCAATCGACAATATGCAATTCGACCGACTCTGCATGACGCTCTTTGAAATGATTGCACCAGTCTTGATTGTGCCAGCGATGTTTTCGCACCTCTAGTTATCTGTGCAACAGCAGAGCTCAGAAGGAAACGTTCTGATGGGGGCAGATAAAAAAAGTTAATTTTTTTCTTTCATCATGTTAATAATGTCAAAAGACATGCCTACACAAATTTTGGCCACTCGACCGCAATTACAAAGGACGTAAAACAATAAATTCGCCAGGGTCCATTAACAGAAAGAAAACATAATTTCATTGGAAAAATTTATTAGAACTGACACAACAATTTATTGTTGAGCAATTTTTCAACGTATTCCTCACTGGAATTGAGGCATTTGTCATATTATGGGATCGATAAAGAGGTGCTGTCAAACACTGGTTCCGATCCTATGACAAAAATTGATTCTATGGTCTGACAAATGTCTCATTTCCAGTGGGGGATATGTTTTCAAATAGCGGAACAATTGCTGTATCTGTTTCAATACATTTTTCCATGCAATTGTTCTTTTTTTTCTATAAACGTCCCCAGGGAAAATCACTTTCTGGACGGCCTCGTAATTGCGGTCGAGTGGCTAAAATTGGTATAAGCAATTTTTTACATTGGTGGAAGAAAAAAAATATAATCTTCATCTTACGATGTTTGGTGACGTATACACGTCTGTTGATGTGACATATTAATGAATTTAAATAGTATTATAGTCACAATCATGCCATGGTATGAAAGAAAAATTACACAACCTCGAGCGGGAATCGAACCTGCGACTTTCTGTTCTCCGATCAGGCGCTCTACCACTGAGCTATCGAGTTTGTCTCACGCCAAAGTACTGTCCATAGCGTCTGATCTAGTCAGCTTGAAAGAAACTTTTAAGTTTCTTTCAAACCATAAGCAGTGCTGACTAGATCAGACGCTATGGACAGTACTCTATAACAGAGTCCCCAGTATGAAAGGATAATTCCAAGCCTTTGGCGTGAGACGAACTCGATAGCTCAGTGGTAGAGCGGCTGACCGGAGAACAGGAAGTCGCAGGTTCGATTCCCGCTCGAGGTTGTGTAATTTTTCTTTCATACCATGGCATGATTGTGACTATAATAGTATTTAAATTTAAAAAAAAATAGCTCTTTTATCTGCCCCCCATCAGAATGTTTCCTAGTCAGCGGTAATAGCCATGATGATACTATCCATCACCGCGAATTAAATTTTTACGCGCTATGTATGTATTGAGGCAAAGCACAATGGTTTGATGAGTAGCAATCAATCCAATTAATGTTGAAGTAAAAATACGAACATAAGAGAACATACACAACTGAAGTATGTTTGAAACTGTGACCAAAGATTGCGTGCGTAAGAATGTTTTCCACAAAAGGTGAGAAACATATTAAAGCAGCGATGTCAAGGTTAAGATCACGTATACGGTTCTGCATGCGATCAAATGCTCACTGCTTGCAATGAATCTATTCTGCAGGCAGCAGCAGAGAATAAGAAGGGGTGAGCAAAGTGAGCTCTATTGGCCTGTCACTGCAAGATGAATTAAACTGTTTTTAAATAATAGATAACGTGTTACATTCATACAAGACAACAAGAAATCAGAACACGTTTTGTAGAGTGTACCTCTCTAATAAATGCAAAGAATTATAAAATAGTATGCTACAATAAATAATAAACATAGCTTCTCCTTAACTTAAATAGTTCCAGATGATAGCTAGAATATAATTAATTTTTATATAATTATCTAATAATCCAACTAGTATAAAAACACTATTTTCCTGTTTTAAACTTACTAATACGAAAGCGACAAAAATTAGAGGACATTGTGCATACGGAAAAATGAAATAATAGGATTGCAACAAATAATAAACATAGTATATTTTTTGTTTTATAGGTTTTAGGTAATGAAGCCTACCTAATTAATTGCCATGTACGCGTAATTGTTACATACTTAATAATGTACTTATTACATGAACAGCACAGTTCTAGAAACAAATTTCAATTCCTGACTTCTCGTCCAATACAGAAATTTTTTTTCTTGTTTTTGCCGACACCAACCTTACGTCCGGTGAAATTATGTTTGCTGCAGCATGACGTACTGTTCTCCAACCAGGAGATCAACCGTGAAAGGAATGTGCTTACTATTGCGTCATCTATTGGAGCGAAGTAGATAGATAATGTTATCGTTATAACGTCAGGTTAAAAACCATGCGCTCTCCTGCATTTGTATGGAGAGATTAAAAGACCAGGAGATTAACAGTGATCTAATTTTGTAACTAGGGTAGTATAAACATGTGTGTATCAATGTTATTGTTTGTGCTGTGAGAGCTAGCCAATAGAGAAACGAGTATCCACGTGTGTGACCTTATGACATCAACATTCATTCACAGCATCACCCCGCTTTCTCGTGGTTGCAGCACAGTAGCACACCACGCTTATTATCTTCTGGTAATCTTGGTATTAGTTTTGGTTTTGTGGGGTTCATAAGTGAGGAAAATTTCTCACATACGTGCTTACTGCTAAATATAGAATTAAGGGGAGGCAGAGGTGAATATTTCAAAATCCACAAAATTTATCCGATTTGTTTGAAATTGATCATGGATACTAAGTATGTTATTAGTAGAGTTCGTTGAATTGCCACACGCACCATGCCATCAGGTTGCCGATGTACGGTAGTATAGAGGAGGTGGGCGACCGCTCGGTCTCGTAATATAATCAGTTCATGTTAAGAGTTGTGACCGGTCCAAATAGATAGAGCAGCTACAGCTAATGTATACCTATGTAAGCACTTGTTTTTGCATTACTGTAGTTGGAATAGTCAAAGCTTAACATTTGTTCAGTGCAGACAAGAATTCAATCAAACATACTACAATGAGAGTGTTGCTGTTCCAAATAATTGCCCCTGGAATACCCTTACCTCCGCAGCCAGTCTTAGCCCGTTGGGGAACGTGGTTGGATGCTGTTAATTATTATGCAGAACATTACGGCAAAATAATGGAGGTAATTGATCCATTGGCTAACACAGACAGTTCCGCTGTTGCAGCTGTAAAATCATTGCCTTCTGAACAGCTATTGGAAGATATTCTGTTTATTGATTCTAATTTTAAAATCGTGTCCAAAAGCATCACCCTGTTAGAATCGTCTAAACTACAACTCTCAGAAGCCCTTAATATAGTGGATAATAGTACATTATGCAACGAGCCTATGATAATAATTAATTACCATTATAGGCGAGTTTCATACGACTTTTTATGCTCGACCATATTTCTAACTTGAAATTATTCAGATGTATACATTTTATTTGTATCTGACAAGATCGGAAGTAACCTTGTTATAGGTCGTGAATTGTGAGATGTGCGCAGACGCGAAAGTATTGATTTTTTCCTAGGAACAATAATGTCATTGACCTTGTGTAATCCCGTTAAACTTGGTATAACCTTGATTATTGAATTCGAAATTGAAAAACGAGATGACAAATGGAATTTATTTGAATATTATTTACAATTAACGCTAATTATTATTTACAATTAACGCTAACCTTCTGCGACAGTATTGGATTTCCAGCCTCCGTGACTTTTCGCTAATTTTCTTTCGATTGCATATCCGAGAATAATCGATACTTGCGGTTTTATAACGGTACAAAGCTGACTTTTCATTGGCTGAACACCTGTACTTTAATGACATGCATTAAAGGTTGTCTTAGAGAGCACGTAGAATGGGTTGTGAACTAGCAACGTACCGGGCGAGGATTGGTACCTGGGCGGCGCGGGCGGTGAGGTGGATCCCGGCAGCTTCAGGCCAGGGGAGTGCGGAACCGACCCTGAGGAGCTTTGTGATCCTGATACTAGCCATGCTGTTGGTGATTGGAGGAGTGGAACTGAACCCAGGACCTGTGGAATCTGTGAAGTGCGGAGTCTGCAAAAACAATTTGAGGACTGGCCTTCTGTGCATCACCTGTTCGACGTGGTTTCACTTCAGCTGCCAAAAATTCAAGAGGGACCAGCATATCGAGGAGAACTGGCGGTGTAGGGAATGTATGAGGGACATAGCTGTTGAGACCACGGACACAGAAATTGAGTCCCTGAAGAAAGAGGTGGCGGAACTGAAAGAAAAGCTGCAACAGACGGAAGAACGACTGAGAGAGATGGAAGCAGAGAACAGGCGGCTATGCGAGGAACGACACGGGGAGGCGAGCGAGGAGAAGCAGATATTAGTGATAGGAGATTCCATGGTGCGACATGTGGGACAGGAAAGTAAGGACCTCGAAGTGCTGTGCTACCCGGGGATACGAGTCGACGAAGTGAAACTCAAATTGGAGCAACAGGAAAAAAGGGACAAGAAAACTGTAATATTACATGTGGGGACCAATGACCTGAGGCGACGATTCGAGTACGTTATGGGAGATATGTACGACTTGGCGGTAAGAACGAAGGAGCTGTACCCCCAGGCGAATATAATTATCAGCGGGATAGTGCGGCGACGAGATTTTCACTGGACTCGGATTGGGCGACTCAATGAGGCATTCGACTGGGTGGCAGATAGAACGGGAGCAACATTCGTGGACCCAAATTCGTGGATCGGTGACGGGGACCTGGGACGTGATGGAGTCCATCTAAATCGACGAGGAGCGACGGGACTAGGAGCGCTGTTCTCGAGGGCGGCGGCAACGGAGAGAAGCAACGACCGGGAATGACGGCGGCAAATAGTATGTACGAGTACTATTACTACGGCGGAGGAAGCGGCGACGGCGACGGCAACGGGAGAGACGGAGGCGGTAGCGGCGGCCACAGTGGAAACAACAGGGATCACCAATATTATGTCATGTAATGGTAAGTCTTTAGTGGTGCTGCAGGTCAATTGTAGAAGTATTTATAATAAATCAATTGAATTCTGGAACCTAGTAGATTCGCATAATCCTGATGTCATAATAGGAACGGAATCATGGCTTTCCAGCGAAGTAGCAGACTCAGAAGTATTTAGAAACGACTATGTAACATACAGACGCGACCGTGTAGGAACAGGGGGAGGGGTTTTTATATGTGTAAAAGAGTGCCTGCAGAGCGCTGAAAATTTTAAGGACTCGGAGTTCGAAATGTTGGGTGTAGACATAGAGGATGATTATTCGCGAAACATATTACACATCATCGGTTTATACAGGGCTCCGAAAGAAGGCTTGAACGTACTGTATAAAATAAGAGATATGTTGGAAAATAGAAAAATCCGCGGGCAGTATGTTATCGTTGCAGGGGACCTAAACTTGCCTCAGGTAAACTGGCAGGGTACAATAGAGGGAGGGATGAGTCAAGCCCAGTCATTAGTAAACTCACTCATCTGGAAACATAACTTAATTCAAGTAACAGACAGGGCGACAAGGGGAGATTCGTTACTAGACATATTTCTTTTAAGACCCTCAGAAATAGTCGCAGGTATTGAAGTGATTCCAGGTATTAGTGACCACGACGCGGTAATTCTTGAAATATTATGGAATGCTAAGTACAAGCAAAGCGGAAAAAAAGAACAAAAATATCTTGCAATATAACAAAGCGGACAGAGAAAGCTTCCAAAATTATCTTAGAGAAAAGTACTCATTATGGGTAGTAAAGGGCAGTAGTGTAGAAGAATGCTGGGCGGAGTTCAAGCAGATTATATTAACAGGAATACAGAAATTTATCCCAGTTAAACGCTTATCAAAGAATCCCGATCCGGAATATTATAATAAATACATACGGAAACTGAAAATAAAACTAAGGAAAACCTACAGACAGCGCAAGGAAAGCCTTGCAAAACAAACAAAATTCACACAACTATCGAAAGAACTGCTTAATGCGAAGAAGATAGCGCAGGAAAATTACCTAAACAAACTTTTCAAAGGTGAACAAAACGTGTGGGGGGAATTTTATAAATATGTGAAGAGACGACGCAAGGAAAATTATTCGAGCCTCCCCCTAAAAAATGACCGCAATCAATTTATCGTACAGGACAACGAAAAAGCAGAAAAATTAAATTCCTATTATGCCACTGTTTTTGGGATGAGGACAATAGTACCACACTTAGCTTCTGTGGAAAATACGGGTCAGTTTTCTATCAAGCCTAGGGACATAAGGAGAAGGATCTCTAAATTGAAAACTCATAAATCAGTAGGACCTGATGGTATCGCCGGAGACGTACTAAAATTGGGAGGGGAAGCCATGATTCCCTATCTAGTGCGTATATTTGAAATATCAATTAACAATGGTACTGTCCCGCGACATTGGAAAGATGCAATAGTGGTGCCAATTTATAAGTCAGGGTCTCGCTCAGATACAAAAAATTACAGACCGGTCAGCCTCACCTCTGTGGTTTGCAAACAGATGGAACACTTGATTTCAGCTTATCTAAGACAGCATTGGGATGACTCAAATTGGTTACATAACTGTCAGCATGGATTTCGGGGGGGCTATTCATGTGAGAGTCAATTAGTAACGGTATGTCAGGATTTAGAAGACGGAATAGATTCCAATAGCCAAGTAGATGCAGTGATTATTGACTTTTCACGCGCATTCGATGTAGTCCCACACGATATATTGTTGGTTAAACTACAATCAACGGGGATTGACTTCAGAGTGCTCCAGTGGATCAAGGAATTTTTAACTTGTCGCACTCAGAGAGTACGGGTAGGGGAGGAATTATCGAACCCAATTGAAATTACTTCCGGGGTCCCGAAGGGGAGTGTCTTGGGGCCTCTTCTATTCTTGGCTTTTGTAAATGATCTGCCAGTTAATATCTTGTCTAGGGTTCGCTTATTCGCGGATGATTGTATGTTATACAGGGAAATAAAAAGTCATGAAGATACTACTCTTCTCCAGAATGACCTCAATAGAATAAATGATTGGGCAATAGCCAACAAAATGAAAATAAATTCTCTAAAGAGCAAAGCCATCAGCTTTACAAGGAAAAGAAATAAAATAGTCTCATCGTATACGTTAGGGGGTGAAACCATTCCGGAAGTTAACAAATGTAAATACCTCGGAATAACATTTAGCAGCGATCTCGGTTGGGGGGAACACGTTACACATACAGCGGGTAAAGCATGGAGAGCGTTACACTTTGTGATGAGGGTGCTAAGAAAAGGTTCTGATAAATCCAAAGAGATTGCGTATAAATCACTAGTACGTCCAGTAATGGAATATGGTGCAGCATGTTGGGATCCTTACAGATTAGAACATATTAAGACAATGGAAAAGATTCAAAAACGGGCTCTTAATTGTTGTCGGAAAAATTCACCATTAAAATGGGACACACTCACGGACAGGAGAACGCGAATTCGATTATGCGCACTGTTCAAAACATGCAGAGGTGAGCCTGCCTGGAGAGAAATAAAAAATAGGTTGCAGCCGCCAAATTACTCTTCAAGGAACGACCACTCATATAAATTGAGGGAAAGAAGGCAGAGGACGGACACTGGAAAGTTTTCTTTTCTCAATCGTACTATCAGGGACTGGAATGCTTTACCTGCAGACTTACTAAAGGCTTTACCAACAACCAAAAATGCATTTAAAAATAGGCTTAAGGACCTTACTAATAGACGGTAATTATACACAGTACTTAAAGGGTGTAAATGATATGTTGTTATTGAAGTGTTGTATCAGTGAAGAATTATGTTGTGTCAGTGAAGTGTGTTGTATCAGTGAAGAAGTATGTCGTGTTAGTGAAGTGTGCTGTGCAAGTGAAACGTGTTCCTGTCAGTGAAGCTTTATAGGTTATAGTGGCAGTGCAAAGTATTTGAACAGTGAAATGTTTTTGAAGTGTTAGTGAAATTAGGATAGAATCAGTGAAATGTGTCGTAGTTCCAGTGCAGTGAGTGACTTGACAGCGAAAAGAGTGTAATGTTGAAAGGTGCTTGTGCAGATATGAACATATACTCGTGGGTTTTAGTTCGATCTTAGTTTTAAGATACAAATTAGAATATTTCAAATGTTATTTTAAGTGATCGTTTCATTTAATTTAGTATATTCTCTGTTGTTATTATTATTATTATTATTATTATTATTATTATTAGTATTAATTATTAGTATTATCATTAATTGTATTTTTAATTCATAATTTTATTATTGTCATTATTGAGTGTAATTAGTTACCACTGCCACCGGGTATATACTCATTGCAGTGTGAATAAATACATACATACATACATTAAAGGACTGTTACCAGGTGTATAATTACTACATTTCGGCATGGTCGAGCATAAAGTATCATAAACCGTTATCCAAAATAACAATTGACTAATTTCAGAAAAAGTGAAATGTAAGTTGAGAAACATTATTGCTAAAAATTCTGCCTATTCATAACTTCGTATTATAAATGATGTACCATCAGGTCACGACAAGACGTGTGAAGTTGGTGTACTAAAAAGTAGTGACTTTCCGTTCTTCAAATATACACCTATTACATCGTGGGATGTTGAACGTACATTTTCCCAAGTTGAAGTGACCATCGGAGGAGGTTCACTTTGCAGTCACTCAAAATGTACGTAACTCTTCACTGCAATGCACATATTCAAGGATGATGCGAGTATCTTACATTGAATTTTAAGAGTTAATATATCTCACTAGAAAATAATTGTGTATTTATATGTTTAGACATTTCCTACTTTAATGACCATTCATAATATTTCTTGAATGCAGGATACAGGTTTTTTTGTAACCGGACTATACTGCTCAGTGTTTACATTAGAAGCACACTCTATCCTTTCCACGCCCCCTTCTCATACAGTCTATACTGCGTGCATAGTAAACCTTACGATTCTCGTGGCAATTCCACGAAGTCTAGTTATTAGTAATGGACATACCAAGTTTCAACTTTCTAAGTACAATAGTTCTGTAAATATTAATAATTTTATAAAACTTTATATCATTTGATATAAAATGCTCCACCCACCATATTGTAAGACTTTTCAATATTTATTTTTATTTATATGTTCAGAGAAGATATATAAATAATGATAAGTATTAGTTTATTATGGGAATAATATAGTAATACAGTTATCTTGGTTTTAATTTCATACTTTTAAAGGGCACAAATTAAAAACTAACATCGGAGTATGAAAATATAGTGTATAAAGATAATAAAAATGGAAAAAAACAAATTTTCTTCAGTTTTGTTCAAAATTTCACCTCTGCCTCCCCTTAATCTGCGCCGCAAATATTCGTACCCTGGATTTATTACCAGGCAAAGCGAACTTCCAACTTTACTCTGTTTACGAATTCAAAGAACCTGGAGAGAACTTTTCCTCGGCATAACCAAATGACATCACAATGGTGAGGACCATTGTCAAACTGAAAATCTATGGACGACATATCTTCACTATTTTTTAGACAGAATTCATAACGACTCTACGCTATTAGCATCCATACTTTTTTACTTTATTCTGTAAATTTAAGTGCAATGCAGCGAGGAAGAAACTCTACAGTACATCTAAACATATGTTTATTACTATTTAATGTCAATAAAATAAAATTTCAATACATCATTATGTACATCACGTCTTCCTTAGGTGGTATTGCTTCAATTCTTGACGTATGTAGGCTGGAGTCCATTCCAGTTATGAAGCGTAGAATTCAATGCTTCCCATACACTTTAGTTGGCAACATTGAGTGAGCTGAAATTCGAGACTTGGTTATATTTATTTATTTATTCCCTGTACAATCTATTACAGATTATAGGTCCATCATTAGATACTCACAAAAAATAACATTTGTAATATAAATTCAATTTTAATTTTAACATGCTAGTAATAAAGATTGGGGACCACGGAGATAAAGCCTTATAAAACAAATATAATATCAAAATTAAGAACAGAAGAAAGGAGAGTCAATAACATCTAAGAATAAGGTTAAACGGGCGTTGAGCGAGTTCCGCCGATTTTGGAATAGACACCGACGCACTTAGGTTAGGTTACTTTAGGCTTTTATTATCCCATCAAGATGAAGGTGACAGCAATCGAGTGTGATTTTTTGTTTTCTATGTTGGCAGTTCAAGTGCGTCGGTGTCTATTCCAAAATTGGCGGAAGTCGCTCAATGCTCGTAACATTCAGAAACATGCAGATATCCCTGTTCGCATCAAAATGTAAATTTCCCCTGGGCCTAGGATGACTTCCTTAAAACGCCCAGATTTAGCTGTAATCTGTAAATGTAGGCCTACTATGTTAGCTGCCCTATATCCTTCTTTCACGGCAGTATTGATCTCTTGTGCTTGGGGTGAGTCCAGCAATATAGTTACTGTTAAATCTGGTTCGCTAAATCGTCCTTCCGGATAGGACGTCTGAAAATAAACTAAAACAACAATCACAATACATTTCTGTAAGTAGTTCGACATTTGTTTCGTAGTAATGCAATAATTATTATCGAAGATATAGGTTGGAGTTTGACTCTTTTATGCTCGTATTAAAGCCTAAACGGAAAACTTTAATAGGTCTATAGATTTACTCACTGCCAACAATTTGTCTTAACTAAAATGCCATTGTTACTAGGTTTGTTCCAGCACGGTTCCGAATAGAATCGATTCAGAACCGACTGCAATAGACCTGTTTTTTGCAATTCATGCTATGATACAGGATTCTATGGATATGTAAACTGTTAAGACATAAAGATACAATTTCAAATATTATAATTAATACTATTAAACTTCATCTCAATAAAATCGGCGGAAGTCAATCAGCTCTCGTTTCTCCTGTGTGTCATATAAATACGGGCGACATCGTAGAAGTTCGATAAATATTTCACTGCAATTAACCCTATTATCAGTCATATTTCCTCAGTGTCAATGAAACAGTACATTCACCGCACAATTAATGAAACTATTTTCACGATACACAATGCTTAGTAATGGAACTATTCATCATTTCTGAGTGCAGCGAGGCGAACCTAGCGGCAGAAATTGTCATGACTCTCAGAGACCTACTCTCGATCGTGCTATGCGCCAGCTTGTATAATCTCGTAAGCAACGTTTTATACACACGAGATGCTTACAGTAATGTCGGATTTATATCGCAGTGTTGCTTAAGTTGTTGTTTTCAGCTTCTGAAAAGGAGTACATTGTAATTTCCTTAATACTGTTCTATCAAAGTCGGGTTACTTTTCTTCGACCCATGAAACTTTTGATAGATATGTGTGTAAAATAAGCATTCAAATATTCTCTGAAGAAATACAAGACATCGGAGTGAATTAAAAATTTTTATTTAATGCTTTCATGATAAGTTTCTTTTTATGATTATCGTGATAACCTGGTTTGTTAGTCAGATGTTTGCCTTTTTCTTTTGTGAGAAATATGTATTTAAGATATTACTTATTACTTAACTTTCTCTCTGCCCAAATTCCCAGTTTCTACAGTATACACCTAGCAAATAATTTGTTTGTGAAGAAACTGAAATTAGTACATTTTTCGTGATAATGTTACGAAATATGTTCCAAGGGCGCGTTACCTCTTTATTAGTTTTAGAGTTTAGAAACTGAAGATAAAGTAGATAATAATAACTTGCCATAAGTTTTTATCCACAGTAACAGAACCTCTTCTTTCAATTGTGATGGATGAGATTAAGATGGAACCTGGGGTAGACCCATTGGAGTTACAACCACATGATAACACATGGAAAATAGAAGAGAATAATATTTTATCAGAGGTAAACTTGAAAGTCTTACTATGTGTTTTGTTTATTTGTTTGTGTAAGAGTACCAGAAAAGACATTTTACACTTAATATTCTGTATATTAAATTATAATTCCACATTTAGCCGTTTGGTATAAGGCGCCATGATATAAACTGGCATTATGACATGGGCGTTGGTTATATTCTCCATTCATTCATTCATAGTCTTCTGCCCAAGGTCAGGTCTTTAATTGCAATCCAAGCATTCTATAATGTTCTCAATTTTCTGCTTTCCTTTTATTCTCCGCATATGTTCCATATACTTTAAAATGTTGTCCATCATCTGATATCTTCTTCTACTACAAACTTTTCTCCCGTTCACCATTCTTCAATGAAACTAGCGCACAGTTTAGTTCTGATGATTTTGAAAGTGAAAATTCGCCATTACACTACCTTATTATATATCAATACTGACAACATCACAAAACAAAAAATCACCAGCTTTTTCTCAGCGCTTGAAAAGTATCTGCAGATTCGTATATGAAAGGTATACCAAAATCCTAAACCAACTTAACCTAACCTGTGAAAAATTCGTTTATGTAAGACATTACAAAACCTTAAACTAAACTACCTAATCTATGACAAATTCGTGTATGCAAAACATAAGAAAAGCCGAAACTAACCTAACCTGTCAAAATTCTTATATGCAAGACATAACAAAAGACTAAACTAAACTAACCTAACCTGGTACAGATTCGTATATGCAAGGCATAGAGTGAGTGTACACTAGTGTGAAACTCGTAATGTCTTTAAAGTAATGTTGGTATGACTGAGGAGAGAGCCCTAAACACCTGAGGTGTATAAGTGGAATAGGAAGAACTAACTCAGTGCTAGTTTAGCATCGTTTTCTCTCCTAATCAGTTTCAGTATTATTTTTTCTACCCTTTCTAGTACAGCTTCATTTTTTCTCATTTTTCTTGCCTATTTCGTGTCCTCCATTCTTCTCCATAGCCATATTTCAAATGCTTCTATTCATTTCTATTCACTTTGTTGTGATGTCCATGTTTCTGCGCACCCCGTACAGTGTCACAACCCACGCAAAGCACTTCACTACTCTCTTCTTTAGATACTTTATTTTCAACTTTATTTTTCAGAGGTCCACAGAAGATATATGAAAGATATATATATATATATATATATATATATATATATATATATCTCCAGGGACATCATTTTATTTTTACTAACATTTTTAACATTAATCTGGCTATACCTTTCTATTAACGATTGAAACAGGAAACACCGTTTGCTACCCCTTCCACGACTGGAGTTCGATGATATTGGCGTAAAATACAAATCACTTTACTAGGTATAGGAGGGAAGAAAAGTAGTTCATCCATTTATGGAAACTAGGAAATATCGCAATTTTGAGTTTGATAATTTTCCATTAGGTTTTTATTTAATCAAAATACAGTACTGTATTAACACTTAGTGTTTTTACTCACGAATTGAGCTATCCATTCGGACGTATTAATTATGCAATGTATATTGTAGGCCTGCTGTTACAACACATTAACGTACAATATAGAGAATGAAGTTAAATTGAATAATAATCATAATATGGATATTTAAACACATTTTTGAAAATGGTGGCCGTTCATTTCGATACAGGCTTCAGTTCTTTTGTGCATATTATCACACTATAGACTACTGTACCTAATTTCAGTTACCAGTTTCGTCCTTCGTTCTAGTAACTTATGTTGAAATAATTCTGTACTTACTCTATAAAAGAGTACCTTATGTACTGTAAATTCAACCTTCACTTCTGCCCGATCCGAAAAGATAAAATTACTCAGAAATACTATCTACTGTCCGTTCAAGTGGTTTTGTCGCAGGGTCGTAGAAAGGGGGAGGGAATCACGTGACAGTTAATTACTTAACGAGGCCCTTTTATTTAAGTTATTTTAAACACGTAGACGTAATAACATAAATTAATATTTTCAGAAAAGAGCTAAGACAGCCCAGGTACTAGACTTTACAGAGGGGCGAACAGAAGCGAGTGGGGGAAACCAGGATGCGACGTAGGCAAATGGACGACAGTACCTGTGCGAAAATATGATTCAATATTGAAAGCTCTTTCGTCACTGGAAAACGCGAACATATTTCTGGAACGTACTATAGTCACTAACTCAGTACTGCTTACACGCCCTCGGCTCTGAACGGTTGGAAGTTTACTAGTAGAAGTGGTGGGAGTGAAGTACATTCAAAAACTCAGGTACAATAAAAATTGAAGTAAAAATAAAATGATGTCCCTGTATATGTACGCTAAATGTTGAGCAACTATGTGGTTGGATATTTGCAATTTTTTAAAATATGATTCATATTTCCATTTTGATTTTGCCCTCTACATGTAATAATAAGATATCCAATTCCGAACGAAATTTTCACTTGCTGAGTGTAATATAAATAGGTCTCTTTTACTAACAGACCTATTATTAGATTTTGTAAATTGTTTAAGGTGGAATGCCTGGCCTAATATTAATGATTTCTTGTAGCTTTCAAGGACTTGTTCAGATTATACCTTCAGTCCTTTTTTTTTTTTTGTACTTCTGTGTTGACAGTAGTAGCCAGAGACTCCACACAGGACAAGAGTGATGGCTGTTGACACATGAAGTCAACTTTAAAATAGCTCGATTAAATTACCCATTCTTTGTGTCTTTATGTTCGTAGCCAGGGACTTTACTGAATATGCAAGCAATGGGCATGAAGACGGAAAGCTGTTTCGACACATCTTGGATAAAGATTGAGGATCAACCAGTGGTGAAGTGTGAAGGGGAGGTGAGTATTTCTGTATTTAAGGTGTGGGAGAGTTGTGGCTTCAATACGACAGTTACTTGAAAAGTGCAACGAGTTTGGAATCGAGACCCATCATCTTTCTGTTGATTTTCGAACAGCCTATGACACCATAAATAGAGAAAGACTTTACGCTGGAATGGAGGAATTGAGGATCCGTAAAAAATTGATCTCTCTGGTGAAAGCTACGATGACAAATATCAAGTGCATAGTTAAAATTCAAAACATGATGTCTAACCCTGTTTCTACTAGGTGTGGCGTCTGACAAGGAGATTCACTAGCTTGTCTCCTTTTTCATATAGCACTGGAGAAAGTCATGAGGGATTCACGTATTAATACTAGGGGAACTATTTTCTATAAGTCGATTTAGGTGCTGACTTATGCTGACGATTTAGATATCATAGGAAGAAATCAGGCAGCAATGAAAGAGGCCTTTATTAAGCTGGAAAAGGCAGCAAGAAAGATGCATTTACAAATTAATGAATAAAAAACAAAGTATATGCCAGTCACGAGAGCCAATATAAATGGACCCCCTTACCTGGAAATAGGTTCTTTTAAATTTGAAACTGTCCATAGTTTTATCTATCTTGGCTCTGAAATTAATAACAAAATAATGTTAGCTCTGAAATAAAAACAAGAATATTATTTGCCAATAGATGCTTTTATGGTCTTAGAAGACATATGAAATCTCAAATTATATTTAGGAATACAAAAATTATGATGTATAAAACTTATAAGGTCTGTACTATCTTACGCATCTGAGACTTGGCCATTGTCGAAGTCAGATGCGACATTATTATGTACATTTGAAAGAAAGATTCTTAGGCAAATCTTTGGACCAGTTAGAGGAAATGGAACATGGAGAAGAAGATATGTACAGATTATATAATGAGCCAGCCCACATCTGTGGAGTAATGGTTAGCGCGTCTGGCCGCGAAACCAGGTGGCCCGGGTTCGATTCCCGGTCGGGGCAAGTTACCTGGTTGAGGTTTTTTCTGGGGTTTTCCCTCAACCTAATATGAGCAAATGCTGGGTAACTTTCGGTGTTGGACCCTGGACTCATTTCACTGGCATTATCACCTTCACCTCATTCAGACGCTAAATAACCTGGGATGTTGATAAAGCGTCGTAAAATAACCTACTAAAATGACATATAATGAGCTGGACATTGTTAAATTTATAAAAATAAGAAGATTGGATTGGGCCGGGCATGTTGTGAGAATGCAAGATGATAGGGTTGCGAAGAGAGTTTTCAAATTTATTCCGACGGAAAGAAGGAAGGTTGGGAGACTGAGATTGAAATGGGAAGACTTTGTGATGGATGACATCAAGACTTTGGGTGTTAGAAATTGGAGGAGTTTGGCATTGGATAGGGAGGAATGGCGAAAACTTCTGAAGAAGGCCAGGGCCCATGAAGGGCTGTCGTGCCATTGATGATGATGATGATGAGAGTTGTGGTTTGTCGTCACCGCAGTCCGCACCAGTGGCTGCGGTGTTCTGATTGGCTGTCATAGTGTCCAATTTTGTCTGTGTGCTTCTCAGGGATGGGTACCAAGCTTTGGTGACCTTCCTTAAGGAAGAAGGACTCAAGATAACAAAGCTTGCTACCCAGGCCTGAGAGACACACACAACAAACCCTTTCTCTGACAATTAGACACTGACAGCCAATCAGAACATTGAAGCAACTGGAGCGGACTGCGGCGACGACAAGCCACAACTCTACCACACCTTAAATATCGACGTGCTAGTGGCGAACCTCAGCCGGAGTGTGATATGTGCTGTGTTCCACTTACGGTGGAACATTTTTTATTGCATTGCGGAAAATATGACCGTGTCTGTCGGCATTATGGAATTTGGCCGACACTACATGACGACCTTAGAAATGATTTTAATTGTACAAATGCAGTTCTGAGATTTTTATCGAATACAGGACTTGACAGGGTGATGTAGTTTTTTATTGACCTGTTTTACTTATCCTCCGGACCCTTTACATCCGGAGGTTACATTTGTTGCTTTATATTTAATTTTACGTTGTTGACATTTCGGACTTTATACATCCGAATATTTTATAAAATTTTGTTGTTTTTAAAATATGATACACAATTTATCTCTGGTAGCCTTAGTTTTATTCGATGAGAGGGTAATGGAACGGAGAAAAATTCTCTCTGGCTCCGGGATTTGAACCCGGGTTTTCAGCTCTACGTGCTGATGCTTTATCCACTAAGCCACACCGGATACCCACCCGGCCTCGGACAGAATCATCTCAGAGTAAGTTCCAACTCTTAGGTTCCCTCTAGTGGCCGCCCTCTGCACTACGTCATAGATGTCTATGAACATAGGACTGAAGTCCACACATGTGCTGAGGTGCACTCGTTATGAGTGACTAGTCAGCCGGGATCTGACCTCAGCACATGTGTGGACTCGGTCCTACGCTCATAGACATCTATGACGTAGTGCAGAAGGCGGCCACTAGAGGGAACCCAACAGTTGGAGCTTAATCTGAGACGATTCTGTCCGATGCCCGGGTGGTATCCAGTGTGGCTTAGTGGATAAAGCATCAGCACGTAGAGCTGAAAACCTGGGTTCAAGTGCCGGCGCCGGAGAGAATTTTTCTCCGTTCCATTACTCTTTCATCGTATGATGACGCAGAATATCTGCATGGAAATATCATATGTACTTTGGCACATTAAAATAGTATATATATATATATATATATATATATATCTTAGTGTTATTGTTTAATTTGTTCGTTTTGAATACCACCTAGGGTCGTAGAATTGCTCACTTTCTCGTTTTACCGTGACAACGCTTTTTAGTTCTTTTAGCATCCTGATTATTATATTATTTATGTCTTCGTTATATTAAGAATTTTAGATAAGGGCGCAAGTAGCCATAGGAGCTGACGCGCCCTTTTTAAACCCTACTACTACTCGACGTGCTACTAGTATCAGTACCAGTCGTCCTTGATACAGACGGCAGATGTCTCCGCTCACGTGTACCACGCCACTGAAGATGTCCGCTGGAGAAGTAGACAAAACGTTTGGTTGTGTTACCGACAGATCACAGGCCTCTACCCCAGAAAATACCAATCCTATTACTGCTACTGTTACAAATATACTAGTACTACTACTACTGCTGTTCCTGCTAATATTATTAATACTGATTTTCTACTGCTGATTTTACTACATTTCATCTGAAAATAACGTATCATTTTAAAGAATTGCATTCTGATACCTACAGAGTATATATTATTGTTTCCAACTATTTGATTTACCTATATATTGATCTCAATTCTGGTTACATAATTTGCAGTAGGGAGTATCTTTATAAACCATAAAGATGTATTTTTTACTATTCATTTTTGGATACACTCTTTTAACACTTGTATAATCACTGATTAACTTATGTTGAATCTTGATTATTTTGTGTTTTTATACAGGGAGAATTTAAATTTAAGGAAGGAAAGAACTTATGAAGGTAATCAGTGATATTTTTGACGTTGAATCTTGATTATTTTACGTTTTGATACAGGCAAAATTTAAATTTAGGGAAGGAAAGAACTTATGAAGGTTATCAGTGATATATTTGACGTTGGATTTTGATTATTTTGCGTTTTGATACGGGAAAAATTTAAATTTAAGGAAGGAAAGAACTTATGAAGGTAATCACTGATATTTTTGACGTTGAATTGTGATTATTTTGCGTTTTGATAGAGGCAAAATTTAAATTTAAGAAATTAAAGCACTTATGAAGGTAATCAGTGATATTTTTGACGTTGAGTCTTGATTATTGTGTGTTTTCATACAGGCAGAATTTAAACTTAAGGAAGCAAAGAACTTATGAAGGTAATCGGTGATATTTTTGACGTCGAGTCTTGATTATTTTGCGTTTTGATACAGGCAAAATTTAAATTTAAGAAAGGAAAGAATTTATGAAGGTAATCAGTGATATTTTTTTACTTTGAATCTTGATTATTTTGCGTTTTCATACAGGCAAAATTTAAATTTAAGGAAGGAAAGAACTTATGAAGGTAATCTCTGATAGTTTTGACGTTGAATCTTGATTCTTTTGCGTTTTGGTACCGGCAAAATTTAAATTTAAGGAATTAAAGAACTTAAGAAGGTAATCAGTGATATTTTTGATGTTGAATCTTGATTATTTTGTGTTTTGATACAGGTAAAATTTAAATTTAAGGAGGGAAAGAACTTAAGAAGGTAATCAGTGATATTTTTGACGTTGAATCTTGATTATTTTGCGTTTTGATACAGGCTAAATTTAAATTTAAGAAATTAAAAAACTTATGAAGGTAATCAGTGATATTTTTGACGTCGAGTCTTGATTATTTTGCGTTTTGATACAGGCAAAATTTAAATTTAAGAAAGGAAAGAATTTATGAAGGTAATCAGTGATATTTTTTACTTTGAATCTTGATTATTTTGCGTTTTCATACAGGCAAAAATTTAAATTTAAGGAAGGAAAGAACTTATGAAGGTAATCTCTGATAGTTTTGACGTTGAATCTTGATTCTTTTGCGTTTTGGTACCGGCAAAATTTAAATTTAAGGAATTAAAGAACTTAAGAAGGTAATCAGTGATATTTTTGATGTTGAGTCTTGATTATTTTGTGTTTTGATACAGGTAAAATTTAAATTTAAGGAGGGAAAGAACTTAAGAAGGTAATCAGTGATATTTTTGACGTTGAATCTTGATTATTTTGCGTTTTGATACAGGCTAAATTTAAATTTAAGAAATTAAAGAACTTATGAAGGTAATCAGTGATATTTTTGACGTTGAGTCTTGATTATTTTGTATTTTGATACAGACAAAATTTAAATTAAAGGAAGGAAAGAAATTATGAAGGTAATCACTGATATTTTTTACGTTGAATCTTGATTATTTTGCGATTTGATACAGGGAGAATTTAAATTTAAGGAAGGAAAGAACTTATGAAGGTAATAAGTGATATTTTTGACTTTGAATCTTGATTATTTTGCGTTTTGATACAGGCAAAATTTAAATTTAAGGAAGGAAAGAACTTGTGAAGGTAATCAGTGATATTTTTGACGTTGAATCTTGATTATTTTGCGTTTTGATACAGGCAACATATAAATTTAAGGAAGGAAAGAACTTATGAAGGTAATCACTGATATTTTTGACGTTGAATCTTGATTATTTTGTGTTTTGATACAGGCAAAATTTAAATTTAAGGAAGGATATTGGATATAACTCAAAGCAATTTACCAGAATAAAGGCATTACAATCTTACTGGAAAATTTGTTTGAACACTTCAGGGTTCCAAGCGGAATTCCAGATGTGTGAAACCAGTGGACTAAATTGGTCAACTAAAGCGTTCATTATTATTTGTTCTCCTTTTTAGGAATATTCATTTGACCTGGAAAGAGTTCAGCAAGAACAGAAAATGGAAATGTCTACAGAGGAAGATGAAGTGGTGACTGAAAGGTAAGTGTATTGTGATAATTTTTTGTATTTCATCCCTTCATAGCTTTATTTATATGGTGGTACTGTTTCCTATCTAATATGTGGATGTGGTTATTGATATATTTTCGTATTGAAATTACATAAGATTTGCTAAAATGATTATCACGATTATTATAAAACTAATACCCCTAAATTTCTTGCTTCGCCTTTCCATTCTTTGTTTGTCAGCTGCTTTAAAATCAAATGTCTATCCTTACCACAGTGCAGATCTATTCCAGCAAGCCACCGGTGTAGCCCAGTCGGCTAAGGAGCTTGCCTGCCAATCCAGAGTTCTTTTCATGCGCGGGTTCTGTTCCCACTTGGGCTGATTATCTGGTTGGTTTTTTCCGAGGTTTTCCCCAACCATAAGACAAATGTCGAGTAATCTATGGCGAATCCTCGGACTCATCTCGCCAAATACCATCTCGTTATCACCAATTTCATCAACGCTAAATAACCTCGTAGTTGATACACCATCGTTACATAACCAAGCAAAATAAAAAAACAAAATCAATTCCAGCTATTTTTTTTCTATTTCTTACTGTAAAAGCTTCTAGGTAATTTGTTCAGTTCATCATTTCCTCTATTGTCCATGAATATTTTGCTACATTTTTGTTTTAATTGTGTCAAGCGTTCCTCCGTATTTATCCCGAATCTGCATTCCCGAATATCCAATTTGCCGAAACAGAAATCAAGTTTTTCGAATCTATGTTCCCGAATTCAAGTTCTCAAAGCCACATACCCCAATTTCATTTCATATCCACTTTTTCGAATATGTTTCAAAATTCCGGAAAAAGGCAATGACATTCCTTGACAATAACTGTCTGTTTCTAGGAAACAAACGAACATTATTTTCTAGGGAATAAAATTGTTCTAAATTCGCATTCAAAGATAGACGTAGGGTCGAATTCATAATCGTCACTTATAAAATGAAGAAACACTTAAGTAATGAGTGTTTCTATAGCACTTATATCGTATTGCAAAGATGCTACTGTTTCATATGCATTGAGAATTCCCTTGACACCAAGAGAAATATTGTAACATGGCTAAATGTGAGACCTTTCAGACATTCATTTGTTTTCCAGCACCTTCTAATTCCTAAATCGTCAGTTTTATCGTAAAAATGTAGAGAAGTAAATACTATAGTGCTCAAAATTATACAATATGTCGAAAGAACATTTTACAGAAGAAGAAAGAAGTGAGCTAAGCTAACTTTATATGAAATATAATAGTACATTATGCAACGAGCCTATAATGGTACTAATTAAGACGCAAATATGATTGTTTATGAAACGAGCGCAAGCGAGTTTTATAATTTTCATACGAGCGTCTTAATTACCATTATAGGCAAGTTTCATACGACTTTTTATGCTCGACCATATTTCTAACTTGAAATTATTTAAAATTAGGTCTTCTTATGGTTATGTGCGAACTGACCTGAATTGTGAGATGTGCGCAGACGCGAAAGTATTGGTTTTTTCCGAGGCCGAATGTCATTGACCTTGGCAGAGAATAAGATGAAGATTACTCTGATATAACCTGGAAATTGATTTAGAATTGGAAAACGAGATGACAAATTGAATTTGTTTGAATATTATTTACAATTAACGCTAATTATTATAGTAACAGAACATAACCTTCTGCGACAGTATTGGATTTCCAGCCTCCGTGACTTTTCGCTAATTGTCTTTCGATTGTACATCCGAGAATAATCGATATAACGGTGCAAAGCTGACTTGTCATTGGCTGAACACCTGAACTTTAATGAGTAGGGTAATGACATGCATTAAAGGACTGCTACCAGGTGTATAATTACTACATTTCGGCATGGTCGAGCATAAACAAATATAAACCTGCACAAATCAACGGCCAAAGCAATAACAACCTGAATAGCTTTGTGTGTTGCCAAAATATGTTATTATTACATTATTATTACACAAACCTACCTGAAATTATGCTGAAGCATAAAATCTCAAAGCATCTAGTATTTTCACACTGGTGAAAACGATAAGGGTAGGCCTATTTATCTTTCTGAAGAGAATCATTACTATCTCTGCATTCAATATAGTTAAATGGATAATAATTTAACCATTCAAATTCAAGTTGTGTGCATTAGTTTTGAATTGGTAACATTTCATTAAGATATGGAATGTGGTTCCATTGATATTTGTATAGTTATATGCATGCTTTTATATTTTGATCTCTCCACAGAGACTATTCTGTACACTGATAAATTTTCATTTCAGCATTATTGATAAAGTTGGCAAGACTGAGTCATCAGAAAGCGACGGGATTATTCGTGATGAAGAATTGATACAGCATTCCAACAACAGACTAAATAGTTCATTTGTTGGTGATACAAACCATGATTCTATCACGTGTAATATATTTAACGAGGTTTTTTTAACGCCGCCAATTCAGAAAGGTAATTTCCGTTTTCATTCTTCGAAAAACTCATTGAAATGCGATGTCTGTGGAAAAGGTTTCTTTCAGTTGAGTTCTTTAAAGAATCATATACTGATACATACAGGCGAAATGCCATTTCTATGTGAAGTTTGTGGAAAGTCATTCAGACTATTTCATCATCTAAAGAATCATGAACGCTCACACACGGGCGAAAAACCATTCACATGCGATGTGTGTGGAAAGGGTTTCTCGCATTCTGGACAACGAATAAAACATTTACGTATACACGCAGAGGAGAGGCCATACAAATGTGATGTTTGTGGGGAGTGTTTCTCGGTAGCTGGCAATTTGAAACATCATACACTCACACACATCAGCGAAAGGCCATTCAAATGCGATGTGTGCGGTAAGTGTTTCTCCGCATCGCGAAACCTGAAACAACATGCACTCTTGCACACAGAAAACAAAGAAATTAATTGTGATGTTTGTGGAAAATGTATTCGGGGTTTGAGGAATCTTAAAAGACATAAACGTCTACACGATGGGGAGAGACCATTAATCTGCGATGTGTGTGGAAAGTGTTTTGCACAATCGGGACAACTGAAGATACACATCCGCTTACACACGGGAGAGAGGCCCTTCAAATGTGACGTGTGTGGAAAGTGTTTCTTGGAATCGAGAACTCTAAAAAATCACTCCCGCATACACACAGGGGAGAGGCCATACATGTGTGATGTGTGTGGAAAGTGTTTCTTACAATCGGGACATCTGAAAGATCATTCTAGCACACACAGAGGAGACAGGTCGTTTGAATGCGATGTGTGTGGAATGTGTTTCACACACTCAGGCTATTTAAGAAAACATTCACTGACTCACAACGAGGAAAAGTCATTCAGATGCGATGTTTGCGGAATATCTTTCTCCCGATCGGCGTATCTGAAAAGACATTCCCGTGTACACACAGAAAAGAGAGAATTTATGTGTCTTGTATGTGGAAAGACTTTTTCGGATTCAGGACTTCTCAAAAGTCATACACGCCTACATACAGGCAAAACATCTTTCAAATGTGATTACTGTGAGAAATGTTTCGCGTTTAACACTAACCTAAAAAAGCACTTACGCCTACACGCAGACCAGATGTAATTTATATCCATTGCCTCTAAATTACTTCTGGAGAAATAGCAGTACATCTATGCCTGCAGCCATGATTGCAAAGTTTGTGGAAAATAATTCTAAGACAAAGGGAGATCACAAAGTGCACCCACAAGTTTTGGTTTTTTGTTGCATATTATCCTTAAGTATAGTGGCTAGTACCACTTATAATTTTGATATGAGTGGTTCATAAGCAAATTGGTACAAGTGCGTTGGACTTAGACTTGAGAAAACCTACGTCAAAGTTATGAAGTTATGAGAAATTCCAAATAAAGTCTAGGTTTATTTTATTTTATATTAGAGTTACAAAGGATGCCAAAATGCTTTTTGAGTACATGTAAGGCAATCTGAAGCATGAAGAAATGATGTTAATAATCATCAAATTACATCGAATTGTAATATGGACTAATGATTATTTATAAGAATATAATATTAATAAAACACAATAACGGAAACAATCTTTTCCAACAGAAAAACTTGTATTGTTCAAAGTTTTTGCGTTTTTTACTTTACATCGTAATCTGATTCCACTATTCTATCTTCATTTTCCCCATTTTTCTCTTCTTCATCAAAGTGCACGGGTATTCTCTTCTTGCCGTTTCCTCATGTGGAAGAGACTGAATAGGAGGAATGATGCATAGATGAAATAAACGGAAGTAGAACTACGACATTTCTATATTTTGCGATTATGATCTTCGGTGGATCTTTGTAACTTGGGTTTAGGTGAATATTACGAGGAATCCTACCATGCTGTCAACGTTTTTTCAGTTCACGTGCACGTAATTGCATGTCTTCATTGACGGTTGTCTTGCAGAAGAACTCTTCTGACGATTCCTTCTCGAAATGAAACCAAACCAACTGGCGAATTTTTTTCACCAATTCCTTCATATATTTATTCATTTCTTCACTAGAAAAAAGTCTTTACTGAATACCATTCAATTTATTTCAGTAATCATATATTTCGAGTTCACAATGTCTGAATAGTTTAAGTATTCATAAATATACAATTATTAATGTTTTGTGAGCGAATTTTAGGGATATATTATTTACATTTTTATTTTATTCACGAAATAGTCCTAATAAATGTCACTCGAGATCTGAGATTACTATAGATAACTTACATGAATCATTTTCATGTACCGTAGTAATTTTTTCTCGAAGCAATATAGAAATTTTCCCAGCTATTCATATCTAGGCTTGTGACAAAATCGCAAAATTTGCAACCACACTCAAACCTATGCAAATAGGAACAGTGTTCCCAAAGGCAGTCCATGATTAAACTGATGTGGTTCAAAACCATAATTTTGTTATACCTGTGTTGTTTCTCCTGCTTCAGACTGTACACGGCTCCCAGTTAGTTAACGAAAATTGCGGATGATCAGGAGCATAACTTGTAAAAAAAAGAAACCTACTTCAGGCTGCATAATAGTGGAATGCTATGAAACAAAATTCTGTAACAGATGTTCTAGTAGGGCTGTATAGTCTGGATCAGCTTATTTAATACCTTAAGATTGAAACCCAATCATTTTCCTCCTATAACTATATATGCTATTGGATTACAGTGATATTTTGTAGATGTCAGTTCGAATGTTTTACCAACGTTTCGAATATTGCCAAATACGACAACTGGCATTTATTTCCTAAGTATTATCTTGGCAGCAATAATTTTGGTTTGCAGTAGAAGGAATCTGATGTAATGTAAGTCATTAGGCTTGTAAAACTTGAACGTAATTAATAATTATTATTAATATTGGTGTTAATATTAATAGCAATGCATAAATCTATAGTGTTGCGTTGCGATTCCAAGAATTTTGTCCCACAGGCGTTCTTTTACATGCCTATCGCATTTAAGCACACTTAAATGCCATCGGCTCGGGCCGGGATCAAACACGTAATCTCCAACACAGAAGGCTAGCACTATACTGATTATGCTACCCAGGCTGGCTACATGTGACTATTGGACACATATATATTTCATAGTGTTCTGACTTTTATTAAAATGTCCAAGAAAGGAAATAGTATAGTAGTGACTTAGGAGTATGTATCGGTATTTTAAGTAGGCTATGCATTTCAAAGTGTTTTTCTGTTCGGAATTCGTACTAATCATTTCACTTTATTAACAGAATAGATTTTTAGGTTGGGTCTCGTAAATCGTAAACTGTTCAGTGAAAGCAATGAATTTCATGTTGTCAGACAAAATATATATTTTAATATGAGATCATACTAATCTACTAATTACAAACATAATGTGCAAGAGGTCCAGGAAGAAAATATAGGGTACTCTTTCACAAATTATTGAACCATTTAGAAAACGTCCACACCTGTAACGGTCAGCGCGTCTGGCCGCAAAACTAGATGGGCCGGGTTCGAATCCCGGTCGGGGCAAGTTACCTGGTTGAGGTTTTTTCCGGGGTTTTCCCTCAACCCAATACGAGCAAATGCTAGGTAACTTTCCGTGCTGGACCCCGGACTCATTTCACCGGTATTATCACCTTCATTTCATTCAGATGCTAAATAACCTAGCTGTTGATACAGCGTCGTAAAATAACCCAATACAATAAAATTTAGAAAACGCTTCCCAAAAAAAAAAGATGAGATGTGGTAAATATATAAATATGCAAGGCATATTTTAGTACATGATATTGTGACTTTACCTTCTTTGGTGATACCTGGTAATTGTTGGCAACACTGAAGAGACGGCCAAGGTAGCGTTTTAGGAACATCTCTTACTTGCCCCTTGCTATACTCTTTATAAAGCGTCTAGTGCTTTTGTTATCGATTTGCAATAACCTGCAGGTAGGGATGTGAAATAAGCGTCATAAATTTGTGGACCATGATTACAAAATTTAATGTCTGTCACTTCCGTTAACAATAGGACTACTAATTGCTGTGATGCATTTCTTTGTCTTTAGTGTAATTTTGTTCTTGGATAATTAATAACCTCGTCTCGAGCTTCCATAGAGCATTAGGATGATTAGGTCTACTCTAAGAAACGCTAGAGCTTCCCAAGTCCATAATAAATATTCTTCTTTTAAACAACCCTGAATTTACATAAATTTTTGGCATTGAGGCCGCATTCGGACATTGTGATACAAGCAGGATCCAGAGAGTGAGCCCTAATTACCAGTGGCGTAGCGTCAATATAAGCTAAAAAGCTTAGCTTCCCCAGTTAATAATAATTTCATAATAAACCTGCAGTTTATGGAGAAAATTATTTATTAATTTTAATAGAATTTATATTTACGCGTTAAATATTGTGATGCAGTAGCCCAGGATGATTTGTGATGCAGCAGTAAACAAGAAGCCTGCACACACCAGCTTCCAAGCAGACTGGTTTCTTCTGTGTAATCCACCCCGCAGATTTTCCATCCCTTTCTAACTAAACTACCCTAGTCGCAAGGCTCGCAAGAAGCTAGCTTTAACATTTAAAATAAGTAGTTTCCGAGTTATCCCTTTTCGTCAGTTGTGTTCAGTTGAAGTGTTAGTGTGCATTGTGGCTGATATAATAAATAATGAGCGAAATAACAGTTCCTGACACCAATTTACTTGAATTTTTTAGGACAATTGTATTATCAAGACTGACTTAAGAACAAAAGTGTGATTTAAAAAACAAATGACCTACTCCCTTGCTGTCAATGAAGGACACAACCAAAAGACACGCATACTTACGTAATGATACTAATATTGTGATTTCTCTAAGTATGACAGGTAGTGAGCTAATGTTATACGTATACGTGTCTATTTGTTAAGAGATATGCGTAAACCGTGAAATCATATTTTACTACGTATCATTTGAGGTCATGCCTTATTGGTGGTGTATTGTATTGTATTTATTAACATTCCATGGTATTCATACATTGCTTTACAGCTAGAATATGGAACAAGTCAAAAAACTGAATACTATTATAAAGTCTTAATTTATCGTCACAGTCTAGATGAAATATATATACAGACGAGATTTACAATATAGTCTACTAGTACAACACATAGTTTTAGTAACAATTTCATGAAGTGTTATTGAATGTCGTGAAATCACCTACAGAATAGAAGGCGTGAGAAAATAGATACTTCTATAATTTGGCCCTAAATAATCTATGTTAGTTATGATGTTCCAACCAATCTTCGACTACTGACTTGAAATTGACTACTATCTATTTTAAGACTGTATTTTTGTAATACGTTTTCTCATATTGCATGAAAGACAACTTGAGTTAGCTTCCCCTGCTCAAAATTGCATGCTACGCCACTGCTAATTACAATGTTGAGAAACATTTTGCTCGAACTTATATCGAAATCGGGAGGTGAATCAGCCAGAGCGTGGTGTGAAAGAAAGCATGCTGATAAACTGATGAAAATTAAGTCAGAAAAAAAAGGGTCGACTATAACGAATGCGAGAATGGAGGGAAACGAAAAAGTATTTTCTCACTTCCGATGATATGATTTAGTGAATGTTATACCACCGGCAATCAAAGAACAGTCAAGGAGTTCAATGTCTGATCGAAATGATATCAGTTATTATACATAGAGAAAGAGACACAGACAGATAGGAAGATAGGTACCTTCAATATTAAATCACAGTCTACTATATACAGTCGCGAAGTTCAATATGTAGTAAAAATGCAAACATGGGTAGTTGCCCACCACTAGGATCGCTACTATCGCCTCATCATCGCAGAACTCTCTCCTAGCAGCCGACAAAATTTGTTAACACTTTCGTTGTGTTCTTTTGGAAAAATTAACACCTTCCTTCCATTATTGAAATATTAAATGCATAAAGTTAATTTGTTATTTTAATGAATTATATTAAATTCCACCATAAACTCGAAGATACCTGCAAGAAATAAGTTAATATAATTTTTGTTTGTGCAAAACGAACTGAAATTTACTATAATAGCTTCACTCATTCAAGATTATAGCGATAATTAACTATGAAACCAATAAATATTAATTTACATTTCTCTTTACAACAATAATAATGGAAATATGAATTAATGGAGTAACTTACGTGCACCGGTACTTGTAGTGTAGGCTTACGCAGTTAACAAAGTGAGGTGAGGTTAAGCAATAATAATCACACCAGAATTGGAAAAAAAACGTGATCAGTAAATTTTATTGTAACAGACTTTTTCTACGTCTCTAGTAAAGCAACAAATAAAAATAATAAAATTAACAGCTATAATTAAAAACATATCCTTTGAAGAAAAAAGTAGGCCTAAGCAATAATAATCCCACCAGAATTGAAAATAAAACGTGATCAATAAATTTCATTAAAACAAACTTAATTTTTCTACGTCTTTAGTAAAATAATAACAAAATTAATAGCTACAATTAAAAATATATCCTCTGAAAAAAAAAGTAGACCTAACCTTTATTTCTCTGGAAATTTAGCAGCCTAAGTGACAGAACTTTAACCGGTATCTAATGTCCTTTCGGTTAGACTGAAACATTTCATTGTGAAATTTAAGGATATAATGTATTCTAACAGTCACAAAGAACTTCAAATTAACAGTTTTGTTTCTGCATAGCATTCTTGTGGAAACCCAGGAACCTTTCTGAATCTTTCGGAAATCGGAAAAAGGATAACTCTGGCCTCTTTCTCTTACTGTTGCTACAATTTATAGCACTACAAACGTCTCCTCCTCGTCCCATATTATTATTCCAATTATTATATTTTAGCCATTAACATTTTTATTATAACCAATAACGAACATTTCACAAGCATCAATGTGAAATACGCAACGAGCTAGCACTCGATAGAAATACGACACAGCCCAAAGTCGACCATGGACAGTCTATTGTTTATAGTTGCTAACCGCTTGGAGCGCTTTATCACGAGATTTGCAAAAAAACACCTCAAGCTTCGCGACTGTATATAGTAGACTGTGATTAAATGTTCTAAAATGTTCGATTATTGAAAAGACATTTTCTGAAGGAATACATGAGTAAAAGAGCTTGGAGTTGTTGATGTAAGTATTTAGAACATTCCAGTAAAAGAATGAAGCAGATACGCTATTTAACTGTATATTTTATTATGTAAATGTTTTACTTATAAAATAATGGCTTTTAAATAACCCGCAGGTTCATTCCCGCCCTCGCATAACCCTGTCATCGGTCTCTATCCTGTGCAAGATGAGTCCAGTCTCTCATATCCCATATCGTTGCAAAAAAAATTGTGCAAATTTGATATAATTTGTACAGGTAATTATTAGGTAGATATTTTAATATTCTGAATATTGTTTTATAAAGTGTAATATATATGTATATTAAGCATGAAAAGGTTTATTCAATTAGCTTTTATAGTAGCCGAGGTATAAAAAAAAATATTTCACTACATTTTTAGCAGACCAATGATGTACCTCCTTCCTTTAGGGATCAAATTAGAAGCGAAAAAAATTATAATAAAAAAAATTGATAAAATATCCCATTGTATAAAAAACCAGGAGAAATTAATGGGGTGACCCTATACAGCCGAATGACAAATGACAGAATAGTAAAAATAGCCAGGAACACATGTCCAATAATTGGAAAGACACAGTACAGGAAGATGTTTGAAAAGAATTAAGCATGAAGCCTACACGGATTGAAAATAAATAGTCCTGCAAGTATGATAACAGTGTGGCATCACAGCCTAGTATATACAGGCACGAAGCTTGAGTTATGAGGGTGCTAGGAACAATAGACTGTGCCGATACTATTTCGCATTGTCGGTAATGATGCAATATTAGCGAACCTACTAGTTAGCAACTATCTAAGGATGCATATTTAGGCCGTGTCTCAAAGCTACATTTTCAGCTGAAGTGAATAGATTGTTGACTAAATAGCCGGATGTGACGTCAGAAGTTATGATCCAAGGCTACATAGTGCATAGCAATCAAGTCCGTAGTAGCTAGTTAAACGAAAATGCTTGCTTGATTGCCGACTTGTTCACTAAACAAACATGGATACCTCATCAGCAATTAGGGTTATTAAACCTGAAAATGCTTTGGAAGTGAAATAATGTAAATATAATGTAGAATAACAAGTTAGCTTTGAACACTGACATTGTTAGTACCTTCTGTACAATGTTTTAAACATTATTGTAATACATTAAGCCATTCCTTATCTTTTCCACATAACCCGTAATGAAACTGCATTAGGACACCGCCTTCTTAATTCAGTGCTGCACCGTGATGTCATAGTTTTTAGAAAAATATTCTATGAATAAGGCCATCATGTTTCAAGCATACATTTCCAAAGCTCCCTAGTGTGTAGTTTACAAGTCACCTAATTGCTAGTCACTAGTGTGTAGTATAGACTTGAGCTTTGAGACACGGTCTTACTACGTAATAAACTTTGTGACTGTATAAATTAGACTGTGGTGGCACGAACAGGCATCTCTGGAGTCACAGATCTCTCTTTCACGGCATTTTCGATCTCTGTGCCTGGTGTAAGTCGAGAGCATTATAGTTCTCATTAATAGTTTGATATTCTTATCGCTGAAGTGCAATTATTAAACAGGTACGTTCAAATTTATTACTTTTAAGAAATGAAATGGGTTTAAAGTATGTCAATCAACTTGGTTTTTAGTCTTGAATAGCCTATAACATAGTACTTTCATTATATTTATTGCATGATGATTTTATCATTACGCTATTTCGTAAGAACTTTTATTCGCAGTACTGATATCAAACAGGATTTGGAATACACATATTTACTACATATTTATCTTATTCGGAGAGTGAGTACTTATACCAGTGAGCACGGACAGTTATTTCGTTACTACGTTGATTTTATTCTGATAGTGGGTATACTTTTGTTGACGTCGTACAAAATTTTGTCGAATATTCTTTTGAGATCAACTCCATTATGTAGCCTAGATGAAATTATTGGGAATCATATCATCAGTGTTGTTTTAGGCGTAATAGATCGACTGTTGATCAGATTTTTTGTATTAGATATTGGAGAACAATTTTTCAGCTTTTCTATCGGAATTTCGACTTCAAAAAGTGTGGGTTCGGGTATAAATACCTCAGCAGTTTGTCCGGTCATTTCTATTTGGCCTATGTACATTTAGTAGTTGCCGATAATGGCTTTTCCATCTGTTCAGGATTGAATGAGAATCTGCAAGCAAGATACCATTTTCTTCCTTGACCAAATTTACCTTGCCTAATATCCATTCTTAAATTCTTTTCTGCTTCTATATAAATCTCTAATGTTTTTATTCTTACTATTTGTTTCTACCCCATTGACTTTTTCCTTCAAGTAATCTCTCTTTTTATTCCTCCTAAGTGTACCACTTGCTTCATGTCTTTCATTGAAATAAATATCTTAATTCCTTGAACTGGATCTTATAAGAGTTTCAATTTTGCCTGTTTCCTTCTTTCTACTGCCGTGCAGCAATCTTCATCAAAGTACGGTTTCTTTTTCTTAGTTTCATAATAGCCTATGCTCTGCTCAGCTGCAATTTTGATACTATCTCTGATATTTTCCCACACGCTATTAACATCTAATTCTTTCTCAACTTCGTCGGAACTCCCTAAAGCGGCAAACTTGTTTGAAATTTCGACCTGATATTGTTGCTTAGTTTCCTCGTCCTTTAATTTCGGAATATTGAATCTTCTAATATTAACTTGTTGCTCTACTCGCTTGGCTACTGATAGTTTTTCTCTTAATTCTCCAATTACCAAATAATGGTCAGAGTTACAGTCTGGCCCGCTGAAGGTTCGAATGTGTACTAGGCCTATACTAGTATGTCTTCGTTTATCTATCAAGATGTGATCTATTTGGTTGTGTGTCAATCCATCTGGAGAAGTCCAAGTATACTTATGTATATCCTTATGGGGAAATGTTGTACTTTTGACAATTAAATTTTTTTGTGTGACAAAATTTACTAACCTAACGCCATTATCATTACTAATCACGTGTAGGCACTCTTTCCCAATAGTCGGTTTAAAAATATCCTCCCGTTCTACTTTAGCATTGAAATCCCCCAATAAAATTTTCATGTGATATCTAGATAGCTGATCAAAAGTGTATTCGAATTCCTCATCGAAGCTATCCTTTAAGGGTCGTCTTTCCCTTCTGTAGGGGCGTAAGAATTTATAAGTACGATATCGCATCATCTACCCGTAAGTACTAAATACAATAACCTGTCACTGATAAATTCGAACTTTTTAACTGCTGATTTTATTCTTTTATGAACAGAAATCCTGTTCGTAATTGGTGCTTATTGTTCCCTTCCCCAATTTTATTTATTTTTATTGCAAGTAAGTTTGAAATGAATACAAATTAATAAATACAATGAAAGATAAACTAGCCCACTCCTGAATGAGTAAGATTCGTGCTCAGGAGGGGATTCCAATACAGAGAAAAATAAAATTAAAATTGAGAGTGAATACAGATTAAATAATGTTTAATATGTTTAAACTCAAACTATAAATCCAATAGAATTTTTTTTATTTTTTTTTTTATTAATTTGGAGAGGATACGTGGTTGAAATATTATTGGAATAAAATTTGTTTAATAGTTTGGGACCTTGACTCATGCTATGATAAAAATCTGCGTTGGTTTTATATTTTGGTTCAGACAAAAACGCAGAGAATTCATATTTTTAGTTCTATATTTATGTATATACCTTTCAAAAGTATTAACATTTGTCTGAAAATATTTTAATTAAATAAAATAGTACATTTGTTTAATGTTGAAAACTTTGAAATGTTTAAACAACAATTCATTTGTGTAATCTTTCTGCTTTTTAAACAAATTTTTAATCCTTTTTTTTTTTCTTTTTGTAAAATTAACGGATAAAGATTGGATTTATAAGTTCCACCCCAAGCCATGAAGTCTATTCTATATCTAGCTAGTTCTTTTGCAACTAATGTTATTCCTCCTATTTAGACGTGTAATATTCCAAGTACCAAATGTCATATCCTTATTTCTTTGCTGTGGTCGTGGCAGAGAATCAGTCCTATTCCGAGACTTATTTTGAGGTTTCGTAACAAGGCTTGTTTTTCGGTGATGGGTTGTTAGCTCTTTGCCCAACCCCCAAGCTGGAGGACTACTCCTTATCGGCTGTCCACTATTGCTTATTCAATATATTCGCAGCTACCCTCCATATCAGGAGGCCGTCTCCTCTATCCGCAACCTAAGGACGCGCCATGCAGTGGTGATTGCATTAAATAAATAAGTAAATAAATAAAATATGAGGTAGAATAAAAAGTAAAAAAAGAAATACTGGGAGAAAGGAAGAGCAAAAAGTAAAAAAAAGCTTTATCTTCTCCTGATAAGAAATTATATATGACGTAACCAAATCGCCAATTTCCACAATAACCCTGGTGGCAGAGCTGAGGCGCACTTTTCTTAATAAGTTATCTATTGTGTGCAGAAGAACTAAAATTAGTGAGTTTCGTAATAATAGAACAAATATTTTTCATATTTTTTTGTGTAGCAGATTACTTGTTTTCAATATGTATAGAAATGTAAGATCATGTAGACTGTAGTAACACAGTCTACTATATACAGTCGCGAAGCTTGAGGTGATTTCTTGCAAATCTCGTGATAAAGCGCTCCAAGCTGTTAGCAACTAGAAACAATAGACTGTCCACGGTCCACTTTGGACTGTGTCGTATTTCCATCGAGTGCTAGCTCGTTGCGTATTTCACATTGATGCTTGTGAAATGTTCGTTATTGGTTGTAATGAAAATGTTAATGGTTAAAATACAATAATTGGAATAATAATATTTTACTAGAGACGTAGAAAAATTAAGTTTGTTTTATGAAATTTATTGATCACGTTTTATTTTCAATTCTGGTGGGATTATTATTGCTTAGGCCTACTTTTTTTTTCAAATGATATGTTTTTAATTATATCTGTTAATTTTGTTGTTATTTTTATTTGTTACTTTACTAGAGACGTAGAAAAAGTCTGTTACAATAAAATTTATTGATCACGTTTTATTTAAATTTCAGTTCGTTTTGCACAAACAAAAATAATATTAACCTATTTCTTGCAGGTATCTTCGAGTTTATGGTGGAATTTAATATACCTCATTAAAATAATAAATTAACTTTATGCATTTAATATTTCAATAATGGAAGGAAGGTGTTAATTTTTCCAAAAGAAAACAACGAAAGCGTAACATATTTTGTCGTGTACTAGGAGAGAGATCTGCGATAATGAGGCGATAGTAGCGATCCTAGTGGTGGGCAACTACCCATGTTTGAATTTCTACTACATATTGAGCTTCGCGACTGTATATAGTAGACTGTGGTAGTAACGTGTAATAAGTGTGTCTCAACTGCTCAGTTTCACTAAATCACCGTTAATTACAGGGCCTCTTGTTTTGGTTGTGATGGATTGGATCAAGATGGAGCCTGAGGTTGACCCATTGGGCTTACAACCACATGATAACACATACAAAACAGAAGAGAATAAGGATTCATTAAAGGTAAACTGAAAAGTCTAACTATATATTTAGTTTGTTTGTATGAAAGTACCAGGAAAGCATATATTTTATTTATTTATTTATTTTATTGGGTTATTTTACGAATCTGTATCAACATCTTGAGTTACCTGATTGAGATTTTTTCCAGGATTTTCCCTCAACCCAATATGAGCAAATGCTGGGTAACTTCTGTGCTGGACCACGAACTCGTTTCACTGGCAGTATCACCTTCATCCCATTCAGACGCTGAATAACCTAAGTTGTTAAGCGTCGTAAAATAACCTACTAAAAAAAACAATATTCATCTACTTAGAACAGCTGAAGACAGATAAATTATTCAGGCCGAAATACAAAAAGGCTCAGGAAAGAATTTTTTGTTGAGATTCCAACAGATAAAAGGTTGAGTTGTGAGTACTCCACCAAGCGAAAATACTCCTTTGTTTAACTCGCCATAACTCGGAAACCATTAAAGATTTTGAATAGCAACGACTTTTAAAAGTAATTTCCATTCTTTCTCAACATTTCTCTTGCTTTAACCCCCATCTAAAGTGAAAAATAAAAAAGTTTACCGCTTACCAACGTTTGAAGGTGTAAATGTCTATTCTGAAGAGATCACTTCGAAGTTAGTAATTTTTTCTGACTTTTCAAAACAGATCTTCATTTCGAATTTTTTTCTATCTTTGAGGTATCAATTAAAAAATTACAGCATGATTGATTAACTATCATAGGAGATACAACATGATAAATCTTTAATGGAGCAAGAAATATATAATAGAACTTTACGTTAAAGGAATACATTCACAGGCTCCTTATGGTTCTTTCCGAAATTTACGAACGTAAACATACGTCACTACTGACGTCAATGTAGCGTTAGCCGTATAGTGGGCGACGAGAGTGAGAAAACTATCTGTGTTTTCACCTCAATTTTTTTTGTGTATGTATGTATGATAGTCATCTGCAAATAACCTAGTTTTATTGTCTCTTGTGTTGTAAGTTGTATCCATACTATGCAAATGGAGAACCAGTGTTACATGTGAGGTTAACTTCAGAATAGCTGAATTAAGGTCTTTAATTTTGATGTGCCCGTTTTTTGCAGGAAGACAATTCCTCGGAACAGCACACGACAAAGGTGAAGACTGATTACATGGATGACACGTATAAATTCTCATCAGAGATTAAAGTTGAGGAAGGCCGAGTACCTTTTAACTCTTCTGGGGTGAAATGTGAAGCAGAGGTGAGTGGCTCACTGTTTGTGTGCATAAGTACCGTCAATGCGTTTTCACATATTTTTTAGCTATTAATAACCTCAGAATACTATTGTATGTAGGGATTTATTAACACTGCAATTGGGTATACACCTTTTGGCAGCGATACATAATATGCACTGACATTACAATAATCACAGCAATAAATAACATAGATAAGATAAACATAAAATTAATTCTAACCATTAGTAAATAAATGCAATGAACTTAGGACTATAAATAAAGACAATGCTGTAAATAACACCTACTATAAGCAAAAGTAAACCTAACTTCCAGTTTTAAAGCCTCGTAACTGCTTTTATCTTGCTAGTTAGAATTTATACAACAGTTATATTACCGGTTGTTCTGTATGGTTGTGAAGCTTGGACTCTCACTTTGAGAGAGAAATGGAGATTAAGGGTGTTTGAGAATAAGGTTCTTAGTAAAATATTTGGGGCTAAGAGGGATGAAGTTACAGGAAAATGGAGAAAGTTACACAATGCAAAGCTGCACGCATTGTATTCTTCACCTGACATAATTAGGAACATTAAATCCAGACACTTGAGATGGGCAGGGTATGTAGCACGTATGGGCGAATCCAGAAATGCATTTTGAGTGTTAGTTGGTAGGCTGGCGAGAAAAAGACCTTTGGGGAGGCCGAGACGTAGATGGGAAGATAACATTAAAATGGATTTGAGGGAGGTGGGATATGATGATAGAGACTGGATTAATCTTGCTCAGGATAGGGACCAATGGCGGGCTTATGTGAGGGCTGCAATGAACCTCCGGGTTCCTTAAAAGCCAATAAGTAAGTAAGTAGGGAATGGCAACATATAGAAAAAATTCACCACGATCGCCACTCTCAAATATGAATTTTTTTTGTTAATGACCACTAGACGGAAGTACAGTTGGAAGCTATTACTCCATGTTTTTCCATCAGGATTATAACGTGACTTCTTTTGCAGTCGCTAGATGGTAGCACCAGCAAATAGGGATTATAAAGAATGGACACTGAGCGAATTTTCCTGTGTTTTGTTTCTCTATGCGCAGCGTTTAGTTCTACTGTCAAGCACTAGAGGTTAGTGTAATCGAGTATATGCTAAGATAATAATTGAGTATAGAGTTGGGCCACAGGATCCAAACATCGCCTACCTTATTGCATAATCCAGTAACTCTTTGCTTCAAATAAATTCAATTTAACAGCTTTTCGTTATTTCTCAATGGCAAACTAGTAGTAATAATATTTTTTTTTTATATTTCAGATGTAATAAATTATATTGTAAAACAGTATAATATATTATAAAATTATATATCAAATTCGTTTAATATTTGTATATAATATAATATAGGTATATGGTTTTACTTCTCATAACAGTTTTGTTTTTCCATTTTCAGCGCTATCAAATCATTACAAATTTTAATTGTTGTAGGGGTCAACGTCTGAACTCTCATTATAAAGGATCTCTAGAGTCTAGACATTGCAGTTAATGGCTGATTTATTATTTTATGGATCCAATTTATTTTATTTGTGTACATAATGTACCTAGATGTATTAATTATATGTGTTATATTTCTGCTGTGTCGACTGCTAGCTGGTGTGATGTCAGCGCCAACTCTAGGGAGAAAGCAGAATCTCACGCTCTAGCTGGCTTGAAGGTCATTGAAATCAGTCGGGCTACATCAAAGGTACTGACGCGAAGTGTCCATTCTTTATAATCCCTATTCGCAGGTAGCACTGTCAAATTGGTAGAAATTGTCTTGAAAGTCCATTAGACTAATCAATCTGTTATATTTGATCAGAAGTTTAAGGATGTTGTACTCGAGAGCAAAATAACTTCTTCTACTCCTTGTAGCCCAAGTAACAAAAATGTTATGCATTCGTTATTTATAAATTGTATGAACATTTGGAGCCTTATGGGATAATATTAGCAGATGCATTTTGGAAACATACACAAATTTCGACATTTGGCAAAAATTGGTTTTGCGAGGTTTGAAATCTAAGCTATACGTGTATTTTTCAAGTTTGAAACTTCATTCCTATGCGTTTTGATACAGACGAATTGCCTGATCTTGAGGAAGGATTATGCGGGATATAAATCAAACCAACTTGACGCAACCTATTTAATATATATATATATATATATATATATCGGTTATTATAGCCCTAATACAAACCTGATTGAACTCATAATAATCGAATGTCAGATGCCTGGCATAGAAAACCAATGACTTTGATGGCCAGTTAAAGCTCTTTTCATTATTTACTCCCTTTTTCAGGAAGATTCTTTCGATCTGGACAGAGTTAAGGAGGAAGTGAAAGTAGAAGTACCTGCAGAGGAGGTTGAAGTGTTGACTGAAGGGTAAGTGGAATTGCTACTCTGTATTTTCCATTTCTTCACAAGTACATTTATATTATGAGTTAGTGAGTATATTTGTAGAATCATACATTTTATTGTTCTGTCAATACAGAGACAAAGGCATTAGGTCTAATAAAGAATTTTCTTGACTCACGTTTTATAATCTCTAGGAAATCGAAAGTACGATTTGAAGCAATTTGTAATACTGTAATTGTAGTAATTATAAACAACACATATACACCCTGACATTTCAACACAGCACTAATTAATAAAACTATTACCTAGTCCAGCAACAATATACATAGCAGTTGATTACAGCGTGTTTCGCGAGTATCGCCACACCGACCGCCTAGGTAGCAGCACCAGAGTATAACTGCCAGCTGTGTGGTATTATTATACAGCTACAGCGAAACATGTTGCTATACTGAGGAGCCTTCTCTGTATAGATAAAATTAAAACACGAATTTCATTATGCCATACGGAAGGCAGTTTCATCAAAGACCTTGTATATAATAATATACAAGGTTTTTGGGTTTGATATTCGCTTATGTTACATAAATTTGAACATCTGACTTTCTATTAATTGTTTAATTTCATTCACGTAATACAAATTTTATAGGCTACAATTTAGGTTACGTTATCTGTGGGAGCGGGACCAATGTCAAGTATGGCTTATTTCGAGCGATACTCCGTGCTACAGTAAAGCATTTTCCCTAGCTTGACAAACACATTCTCGCTGTAGTGTGTAACGGGACTAAAGCTGCATCTACACAATTCAATTTTCCATGCGTGTATGCATGCATTGTGGGAAGAACATTGATAAAATCAAGTTTAAAACCTACGTTCAATTAAGATGCATGGAGATTTTGCGTCTACACGGTGCGTCGTTTTGAATGTCGTGTTCACTGCGTAAATATATAAACTGTTATTAAGCATCAATTTTGTCCACACCTGTGGAGTAACGGTCAGCGCGTCTGGCCGCGAAACCAGGTGGCCCGGGTTCGAATCCCGGTCGGGGCAAGTTACCTGGTTGAGGTTTTTTCTGGGGTTTTCCCTCGACCCAATACGAGCAAAACCTGGGTAACTTTCGGTGCTGGACCCCAGACTCATTTCACCAGCATTATCACCTTCATTTCATTCAGACGCTAAATAACCTGAGATGTTGATAAAGCGTCGTAAAATAACCCAATAAAATAAATAAATAAAAGTATCAATCTTCCATTCATTACTTGAATGCGTAAAGTTGAAAAAAAAGTTTAAAGGTGTAGATACATCTTAATGAATTCATGTTCATCGATTTACGGGGAAACTGTTGGCCTTTCTGATTAAACAAAAGAACAGCCATGCGATAAATTGAGAGTGATAGATCTAGCTGCAAAAGTTTTCGCGGTGTATGACTGTGATTAGTTGGAATTCAAAATTTTATTACACTTAATTGGTTGAAAAAGAAATGACGTCATATAAACGAAATAGGTTTTAATAAAAATTTTTATTACATTATTTCTGGACAAACGTTTTCACTCTTATTTAACATCATCAGGTCCTAGCTCTATACTTAAATTTCACATTGTTGTCTTCTTGTTTGGAAAATTTAGTATCCACCTCCATGCGCTGTCCAGATCAAAAGCTCAACATTGTTAACCAGTATATATGGCCTAAATTGATCTACCCATTACAAATGGCTCCTATCCATCAGTTACCAGGAACTTTCTTAGAAGATATTGATAAGTTAATCCGTAGTTCTGTTAAACAAATGCTTATGTTGCCATCTGATACACCTACTAATATGTTATATGCAAGCAAAAACTACAGAGGTTTGGGACTAGTCAGAGCATCATGGGAAATGATCTTGCAACACTGCAACATCTGCATCACTTTAATAACAAATGAAAATCCTTATGTAAATAGTATGCGACCTTTGAAGTCTGAACTTAATTCTTCCTGTCAACATCTAAGTCTCCCTTGTCCAGTTGAACTTCGTAAATCTGTGACTAGGAAATTAAGAGAGGAATTAGAAATGCAGAATTCGAATCATGGAAAGTAATGCCTAGAAGAGGCAGAGGTGTAGAATTGTACACCCAAGTACCTAGAGCCAACGCCTGGATTTTTAATAAGTCTGGACTATCTACATGTGAATGGGTAACCTGCCTCAAAATGAATGCCAATTTAGCAGTAGTTAGAGGCGTACTTGGTCGCTCTTTGGACGGATCCCGGTGCAGACATGGCTGCCAGGAGACTGAAACCCTTGCTCACGTCCAAGGTCAGTGTAACAGAGGTTTACTCCTCCGAAATGCCAGACACCATCATGTTCGATCCTTAATTGTAACTGCTTTAAGAAAAAAGTCTTGGACAGTAGAAGAGGAAGTTTTTTGTCTTGCTACTAATGGCTCCTCCAGACGTATTGACATCATAGCGTATTCCCAGACTACCAAGAAAGGATATATAATTGATCCTACCATAATGATTGAAACTGGGAGTAGCCAGCCGGAGGATGTCAATAAAGAAAAGATGAACATTTATCTGCCAACAGTTGACCACTTCAAAGCAAAATACCAGCTTGAAGACATTGAGGTGATTGGTCTTCTTATTGGAGCTCGTAGTGTGATTCTCAAGTTCTTTGAAAGCTTCAGAAAGACTTTTGAACTACCACAGACACTTACTGCTGACATCATAACTTCAGTTTTGAAACGCTCTTGCCAAATTCTGAGTCATCATATTCACTCTGTTTAATTTTTTTTTTATTCACTTTATATTCATATATGTTTATTTTAATTTTCTTTCTACAAAATTTATGTAAACATTTAATATTGTAAAATTCATGTAGGAGAGTATACTGAGTCCTTCTGGGCTACCTCCAATGGGAGTTAGTTATTATCTTATCTTAAATTCCATATCAGAAGCCTTTATTCTCAGTGACTACATTATCTGTTAACCAGTTAGCAGTGAGACTTCACTTGTTGGGTATCTTTTCGCTTACCGACATGTGTTTATAACGAGGTTCTGCTCTAGACTGAATGCTTGAACTTGGTGTACGTTAAAGAATGATAAGAGAAGAATTGTTGCTTGGGAAAGGAAGGTACCGAGAAGAATATAGGGACCAAAATTGAAGGATGGAAATTGAAGACTTAGAAACAATGTAGAATTGTATGGACTTTGTGGAAACCCTCAGATTATCGGTGACAAAGTTGAAAGAAGTGAAGACATCCTTATTAATTAAAATATACAAGGAATGGCCTTGCAGAACAAGGTGCATTGGTAGAGCAAGGAAGAAATGTTCGGAGTTCATAGAGTAGAAGTTGAAAGAAACAAATCCAGGACAGAAAAGGATGGGCTTTGGTAGGCTCTGATCCTTCAAGAACTGTAAACTAATAAAGAGAGAGATTGCATGCTTGTATTTCTTAACTGATTTATAAAATCTGCTAAGAAACTCGAATTGTAAATAATTGTTTTGATTATTATGTTCCTCAACTAGTGTTTGCTTATGACTTGTTCTCTGTAAACAATCTGCTCATGCTGTCAGGAGATTTTTTCAAAAGAAATACCTCAGGTGATATCGTTTTAGGTCCTACTACAATTCACAACTTGGTTAATGAATTTCTGCAAGTATATAAGATAAGATGCAAGTAAGACGTTGTACACTCTTAGATACAAAAAATTGTCGATCTCTTGTAGCAGAAATTTGATTTCGACTTCGGAGAGTGCCTGGTTCACACGACTAGGGAAAGTAAGTTCATTTGGCACCAAATTTACCCCTTGAATATACCTTTGTTATAGATTATTTATAACATTTTATCCATAAACAAACGCAACAAAACAAAAAGGAAAAACAGAGAGGAGTCTTGCATAAGAAATTAGTTTTTGAGTAAACCTAAGTTCTCACGAAATCAACCGAAATTTTTCAAAGAGGATTTAACATATAGCAGCCCGCCTCTCTCTATCTTAAGATATACAGAAGAAACTCATGATGACGCTGGAAACTACAGCTCTGCCCATTCTTCATCAAGTGGTAATGCAGAATTTCTGCACGGAAATAACATGTGTACTTCGGTACATCATAATAATATGATATCCGTATATAATAGACAATTAACACAGCGCTCATTCCGTCGGATCCCGGCCTCTTAGTAACTCGTAATGAGTGCACCTCTGCACATAGTGTATTGTACATTGTGCCACTGTCACACATCTGTGACACAGTGCATGAGGGTTGGCCACTAAAGGGAAAACTAAGAGGTGGAACTTAAACTGAGAGGATTCAATCCGACATCAAAACTGGATTCCAGTGTGGCTTAGCAGATAAAGTGTCAGCATATAGAGCTGAAAACCCGGGTTCGAGACCCGGTATCGAAGAGAATTTTTTCTGCCTCACCCATCCTTCATCATATGGTGACACACAATTCCTACACGGAAAATATCTACTTCGGTACATCACAATAATACGGATAATTGCCTAAAATGCATATTGGCTTCTTTCTCAGCTAATGCAGTTTCTTACATTTCCGCAAAAATGGCTACAAATTTACTCAAGTTAGAATCTTATAGCGTCACTTTAGTGCAAGAACTTAATTGAAGTGATCAAGTATTCACACACCACTTCAGTAATAACTGTAAAAATATTTCATTTTTAATAGCAATATTGTTATGTTACGTAAGTTTTGTAGTTTTCAGTAACTCTATATATACTATAGCCGTTACTCTGTAAATTATAGACATTAAGAACTAATTTAAGATATTCTCTACGTCTACTTATATAACCCCAAAAGGGTTCACTTTCATATCATCGATATATCAATAGCATTAATGTGTATCATTAGTGACAAATACATCGTGGCATAAACTGTGATAATATTCAAATTTTAATGTAATAATGTCATCAAACCTTCTTAAGTTTTGTAGTTTCTAAAATGCAATACGCAGCTGCACTCAGAAAATTACGCACCAGAGAATCAGACCTGTAAATTATTTTTAGTAAGTCTTGAGATGCTCTAAAAATTACACAACTGAAGATCGACATAGCTATTGGAATTATGGTGCCAGAGAATCTGAGCTCTAAATATGTCAGCAATCCTGCAGGTCATGGCCTTTGTGTAATATTGTTTATTGTAGTGTGTGTGTTCTGTTTTATTCTGAAAAGCCATTAGTTCTCAAAACTGACGACAGATGGATTTTGGAAAATAGGAAAATTATGTAGGAAAATTGACATTTCACTGAAAACTAGGTACTATTTTTCTGAAAAACTTTGGGTTCCAAGCTTCAAAGTGAGGTGTCATTTATTAAAATCGGTTCAGCCATTTTACCGTAATTTTCATTACCAGTTAAAATTATATATATATATATATATATATATATATATATATATATAGATTTTGCGAACGGATTTCCACTAAAGTGCATGTTGGAGAAATTGATTGTAATCTCAATTTGCTTTTTGCCGAAGCTTTGTTCCACTTAAATGGATACGTTTATTTCGTAAAATAACTGATACTAGATCTCTGAAGATCCGAAACTGCTCCATAAGGAAATCTTCATGACCAAGAATACGAGTGTGATTTGCAGTTGGCGGTGAGAAAATTCAGAGCACATTTATTTTTATGATACAATCAAGTAGTTCATATTAGCATATTTTTAAATTGTTTTGTGCTCAATTAACTGTTTAGTTTCTCTTACTACAAATTAAAATTTCTTACTACATTGTAGAGAATAAAACCTCAGAATATGTTATTATTATCTCGTGATGTAGTGTGGTATCTTCGATATTACTATATTCATATCCTTGCTTATACGTATATTTTGATCTCAACACATTGACATTTAGAATGATAAACTTTCATTTCAGCATTGCGGATAATTTTGAGAAGAGTGAGCCATCAGAAAGCGACGAAATTCCTCGTGATGAAGACAAATTGACACACTACAGACGTGACAGTTCAGTTATCGGTGACATAAGCCATGATTCTATCACATGTAATATATGTAACGAGGTTTTTGTAACGCAACAATCTCTGAAATGTCATTTGCGTACTCATACTTTCAGAAAGTCATTAACATGTGATGTCTGTGGGAAGAATTTCACTCAAATGGGACATTTAAAAGATCACTCCCGCATACACACAGGGGAGAGGCCGTACAAATGCGATCTGTGCGGGAAGTCTTTCTTGCAGTCCGGATGTTTAAAGCAACACTCAGTCATACATAGCGACGAAAAGCCTTTCAAATGCGATGTCTGCGGAACGTGTTTTTCACAATCAGTACAACTAAAAAGTCACTCCCGCCTACACACAGGCGAGAGACCATTTAAATGTGATGAATGTGGAAAGAGTTTTTCGGAATCGGGAAATCTGAAAAGACATACACTCTTACACACAGGCGAAAGACTTTTCAAATGTGATGATTGCGGGAAGTGTTTCTCTCTGAAAGGAAATCTGAATAGGCATAAACTTACACACAAAAGAAAGGCCAATTGAATGCAATGTATGTGGAAGTGGAATGTTTCATGGAATCTGAACATCCGAAAAGGCATGCATTGTCAAACGGACGAAAAGCCATTCATATGCAATGTATGTAGAATATGTTTATCGGAATCTGGACATCCGAAAAAACGTGCATTTCTGCACACAGATTAAAAGCAATTTAAATGCAATGTATGCAGAATGTGTTTCCTGGAATCTGGACATACGAAAAGGCATGCATTCTCACAAACGGGCTTAAAGCCATTCATATGCAATGTATGTAGAATGTGTTTATCGGAATCTGGACATCCGAAAAAACATGCATTTCTACACATATATGGAAAGCCATTTAAATGCAATGTATGTGGAATATGTTTCCTGGAATCTGGACATCCGAAAAATGATGCATTGTCACACACAGACAAAAGAGCATTTAATTGCAATGCGTGTGGAATGTGTGTATCGGAATTGGAACATCCGGCAGTTCTACTCACAGGGGAAAGGTATTTGAAATATATTGTTTGTGAAATATTTCACGATTAATACTAGCCTAAGAAGGCGAATAGCCCACACCTGTGGAGTAATGGTTAGCGCGTATGGCCGTGAAACCAGGTAGCCCGGGTTCGATTCCCGGTCTGGGCAAATTACCTGATTCAGGTTTTTCCTGGGTTTTCCCTCAACCCAATATGAGCAAATGCTGGGTAACTTTCGGTACTGGACACCGGACTCATGTCATTGGCATTTTCACATTCACCTCATTCAGACGCTAAATAACTTAAGATGTTGATAAAGCGTAAAAAATAACCTAAATTAAAAAAAAAAATAAGGTGTTTATACCTACACTCAGAGATAATTAATTTATATGCATTGTCCGTGTAAACATAGGCTATTAGGGAAATAGAAAAATTAATATACATACAGAGGTGTGAAAATTATTAGAATAATCTTAATTTTAAAGGTATTTTAATAGTTCCTTCACAAATATTAATTGAATTGATGAATATTGGTATATATTACTATACTGATGCAGGATATATTTAGTACTAACAATGCCGGAAAGCATTGTTGTACATTGGTATTTTTCTTATTTTACAATTGTTATGGGAATTCAGAAATTATTATATTATGTTGGCGGAATTGGAAACATAAAAAATTATATGCACAAAACAGATGTATACGTTCATTTGAACCTTCACAACAATGTAAACGCAAAGAACAATTTGTTTAAAGCATTTCTTAATTAATTTTTTATGTTTCCAATTCCGCCAACATAATATAATAATTTCTGAATTCCCATGACAATTGTAAAATAAGAAAAATACCACTGTACAACATTGCTTTCCGGCATTGTTAGTAGTAAATATATCCTACATCAGTATAGTAATATTATATACCAATATTCATCAATTCAATGAATATTTGTGAAGGAACTATTAAAAAACCTTTAAAATTAAGATTATTCTAATAATTTTCACACCTCTGTCTACACCTTTGTACGTGAGGCCAAATTTGTGAAAAGAGATTCTTGGCCATGGGTCATCCTGAAATGCATTCACAACTTCTTGCATGTTACCATGAAGTATAGTGTTTGATATTAGTAATTTTGATATTTGTCAAATTCTAAATTTAAGTCAGGCTTTGTTGTCTCGCGTTTCCACAGAATAATGAATGTTTGTACCATATACATGGTGAACCAGAACTCTACCGACAAACTTTCACAGGTTGTTCAGGGATGTTGGCTGAGTGTTTTGATATAAGGAATCTATGTTCTTCGGTGATTTATTACTATATAATGTGTTGTTGATGTGTTTAATTGTAGCATGTCGTTTGGACGGTGATAAGATGGGTTCTAATAGATTACAAGAAAAAATTAAAAATAATTAACTAAGTTCTGAAGTAGGTACTGTAATATCATAAACTATAAGACAAATAATACAAAAATTACATGACTAATGAAACAAACCTTAGAACAAAACGCATACATGTTTGTTCAACACTTCACTGTGCAGTACCCTGTCTACTTTTCATTTCGTTTAAAATAGCTGTTCAAAATGTCGACTGCCATGATCTCTATACACTGTACACGGATGCAGCATGGACTGTCGCATATGCTACAGCATCCAGGCGATTGGTGCACCTCTTCAGTGGCTGCGAGAATCTTTGCAACCGGATCTATTTCAGTGTCGACTGGACATACCTCTCGCGCCCAGTGTCATTATTATTAACACTGAAGGACCCGATGTCTCGAAGGTGCATATATACTGATTCAAATGTGGAGTGATGAGGTTGCTGTCGCTGGTGGAACTCTGCTTAGCATCGTTGAGCAGCTATTCCATTGCTTGCCTCTGCACCATACACAAGGTTTATATCGGCTAACTCGGGATAAGTGTATCTATTCTTACTTTACGGATATCGGTACTAGCTATGAAACATTGCAAGAAACTAAACCTGAAATAAGAATGAGCACATTATTCAGTAATAAGTAATCGAAGGCCCTAGGTTCCTCATGTCAAAACGGTCATCCATCATCCTGGAATGCCTGTGAAAGTTTGTCGGTAGAGTTCTGGCTCACGCTGTATATTTTTAGACATTAAGACACTAACAGTTCAAATGCACTTTTAATTGTAAGTTTAATTGTAAGTGAATTCTGTATTAGATTATATTTTCATACATTTTGTCCCTCTTAGTGTTCTTACCTAGTTTTACCACAAATTCTGTTACATACTGTGTAATGAATAAAAAGAATACAGTTGAAGGCTTGAAACTTTTAATATGACTATTACACTTTTACTACGTCACACTACTTTTGACCAATAAAACGGTACAAAAGGACGTCTTTCAACCAACCATGGCTGCTTATCGCACAATTTCATCGCGTCCCTAGCATTTCTTTAATTTTATCGTGTCCCTAGCATTTGTTTATTTTTACCACTACCATAGCATTTGTTTCTTTGTTTGCCAACATTTCAAACTGCACTGGTCTCGACGTCAAAAAAACAGAAAATTACAAACATCTCCAGTCGATGCACATCACTTCCAACTATGACTCGCATTGGCATTCAAGAACAAGAATTAATAAACATCACTGGTCATATATGAATAGCACCATTCGGAAATCCTGAATAAGTTGAGGGATACACCATGTACATCAACGAGTTCACTTCTTTTACTCTCACATCAATTGAACCACCAATCACTAAAACATTCCAGTTTGAAAATTGTACTTTCAATAATTGTTTCTTTTGAAATTATTCATGTCTATTTTTTATTTCATCATCGTTAATTAAAACGTTTCTTGTTTATTTCATCATCCCTTATTAAAACTTTTATAACACTTGTTTATATTATTTAGGTTATGTTTGTTATAGCTGTATGATATTATGGATAGTCACTTTTTTAATTTTATTGGGTTATTTTACGACGCTGTATCAACATCTAGGTTATTTAGCGTCTGAATGATATGAAGGTGATAATGCCGGTGAAATGAGTCCGGGGTCCAGCACCGAAAGTTACCCAGCATTTGCTCGTATTGGGTTGAGGGAAAACCTCGGAAAAAACCTCAACCAGGTAACTTGCCCCGACCGAGATTCGAACCCGGGCCACCTGGTTTCGCAGCCAGACGCGCTGACCGTGGATAGTCACGTATCAGAGATTGTTTAATACTAACATTTATTGAAAATCATCTGTCAAGTGACGTTGATTACTGGGATCTGGATGATTGAAGTGGAATGCAAATGTTTTAATAAAAATGAAACTGAATCAACAAAGCCTTCTTGACTAGTACCAGTCCACAGAGTTCAATGAAGATTCCATAGTTGTCACAACTGATAACAAGAAAACACAATCATAAAACACTACTGCCAACTAGCGTAATGTTGAGATGGTACAATAATACATTTGAAGACAGTTGTATTTTCGTAAGTCAATGTTTTATTGTATTGGAGTACTTCGTTACTTCTAATCTTTATATAATTTCTTCTAACCATATAATAGTCAATTAAATCACACTCGAGTTTTGATTTTCTCTAGATAAATCAAAAACTCTAGTGAGATTACTGTTGATAAAACTACACACATTTTCTCTCATTTATCAAAACGTCACATCCTTTTTACACATAAACTCGAACCCTTTTCAAACATCAACTATTGCAGCGCAAATATTTTCAATTGTAAAATCCGCGACTGCTGCCTACAAGGATCGCTTCAGATTTTTCAGATTTAAATGCCTTATCTTACAGAAAATGCTCTCAAACTTTCAAATCCATACATTTCAGGTTGGCGCTGACTGAGAACTAATCAGCAGATAAGGCTATGGATCGGTGAAAATAACGAGAAAAACATTAAAAAGTAGATATTTTGTTTTTAACTCTAAAAAATAAAATACGGCAATGTTTCAGTTTTCTAAATCTTTGCTTATTTTGGCCCTATCACAATTTAAAGCCACTCAGAACGAATTTAAAGAGACCAGAGCGTCTGTGGCATGCAGTCCTTTAAACTGACACTCAGCTGTCATTCTGACAGACTTTATTCTTAATTCTAATTAATTTCACTTCTCAATCAGGTCATATGTCGCACTGTTATATAGGAGAAAAATTTATGTTGTAGACCTGCATAGGAAGGATATCGATAATATATAAATCATATAGGCCTACACGTTGTACTTTGACTCTCGTTTTCTCGATTTTTCCATTTTTTAACATTTTTTGACATTCAAAATGCTATAAAGAATGAAATTTTTCTTCTGTCTCAGTGAAATTTTGCACAGAAGTCCAGAAAACATGCGAAGTAATGTGACATGTGCTTTCGCGCTTTTATATAGAAACAAATTATATGGTAGATCTGCATAGAAAGGAATGTGATAGACCTGCAAAACAAGGAAGGATATCGATAGTATATATCATACACCTGAACTTTGACACTCGTTTTCTCGATTTTTCAATTTTTAACATTTTGCGATATTCAAAATGCTGTAATGAATGGAGTTTTTCTCCAGCCTCAGTGAAATTTTGCACAGAAGTCCACAAATGCATACGAAGTAAAGTGACGTGTGATAAATTAAATATCAATAAAAAAATATATATGTAAACTTTGAAAATTGGGACAATTATAATTCAGTATTGAAGAAAAAAATACAAAAGTCTATTATAAATCAACTAATTGGAATATCAAGTGATATTGAATTTAGAAATTATTGAAAGCTGTATTAAGAAAGATTGAAACAAGGAAGTTAAGAAATGTAAACAATTTTTAGTCATAAAAATTTATTTACGTCAGTTGACAGTATTTTGCATTTCCTTTCTTCATTTTCATTTATTGTATTTGAAAGATCTTATTAGCATTGAGGCCAGAGATAATCATCTTCTTCTCTAGGCACTACAACTCTATATGAAGAGTATTGGTCTTCTCTACAAAATATTTCTTCCAAACCTTTCGATGCCCTATAATCTTCATCCAGTTAATTATTTTCATGAATTTCAAATCGTTTAGGACATTATCTTCTCATCCGCTTTTTGGTCTACCCAATTTGCTAGTAGCAATTTGTATCTGTTTATCTCTGTCCTTGCATTCTGCTGTGACCAAACTATCCTACAGCCATTCCAGTGGTCACGAATGTTACGTGTTTACTATTTTCGAACTCGATATATTGAAAACGAAATGGCTTTTCTCAACTTTTATTATTAGAATCAGTGTAGAAGATCAGTATAATTTTTTACAGAAGAAGAGTTGTTCAATATAATTTATTATTATTACTGTTAATATTATTATTATTATTTATTATTATTATTATTATTATTATTATTATTATTATTATTATTATTATTATTATTATTATTATTATTATTATTATTATTGCAGAAAATAAAGGAAAGGTTCCGTCACGGATGTTACAAGATTTATGAACTCACTTCACACCTTATTAACAAAAAAAAAAATGTAAAAATGAGGTCTCTGACTCAAGCAAAATCAGGTTCATTCTCATAGTGTCCATGTGAAAGCTATGCAGATTTCATGGCATCCAATTAGTTTACAAGAACATAATCGGTAACTATTTTATAGCCGTTTCTTCCACGTCACAGATGTTACACACATTTGGTCACAGATGTTACAGATGAGATAATGTTCTTCATTTTTCTAGTTTCTATAAGACTGTGACATTTCTAAGTCAAAATATTCACTTGAACTGTAAGAATAATTGTTATTAACTAAAAACTATTTAAAATACTGTAAATGCCAGAAATAATACAGTGCAGGGTAAAATATTCCTTGATCCTGGAGCTGTGGAATTAACAGTGCAGACTCTCAAAATGTTTCTTCAACAATAGCTCCTTGAAAAATATACATTAACAGCTGATCTCTCTATCAGTAAGTGCTGCAAACTTTAGAAAAACAAAACAGTAGCTAGTGTCTAGCCAATACTACTTAGATTAAATGCCTATAAAACTTGTAAGATATTGTGAAAGCGACGTGAGATTCGAACTCACGACCAGCGTCCCGCAAGAGAGCAGATCGCGCGTGGGTCGACACGAGCTCCACGGAGCACTGAGGGACGGCGCGCGGCGGAGAGAAGAGAGGGGAAGGGCCTACGCGGCGAGGGATTTTGCGCGCGCATCTGGTGCTGGCAGAGAGGAGAGGGATCTGGATTCTTCTCTGGAGTGCTATCTCTGGACACGCGTGGAACTTTCCAGGCTACGTCGCTGTGGTTATAAAAGAAGAAACGCGAGCGAACTTGAGCAGTTTTTCAGTTTATTCAGCCATTCAGTGAGTAAGCCAGAGCCAGCAAGCCAGTCTTGTGTACCAGAGTTCGACTCGAGTGTGCGTCCGCAACTGTGTCAGCATCCGAAGGCCTGAGTTCGAGTGCAGTGGACCGCAGATGGAGGGGCCTGAGTTCGAGTGCAGTGGACCGCAGTTGGAGGGACCTGAGTTCGAGTACATTGGACTGTCTCTCAAGGTCTGTGGTTCGAGATACTGTGAACTCGAGTGACTAAGCCAGCAGAACTGTGAACTGAGAACTGACAGTTCTGATTTGTAAATAGTGCTTTGTAAATATTAGTTAAGATTAACAGTTCATTGTTGTTCCTAATAGTCCAAGTAAATTGTCATTGTCGTCAGTGGAGTGCTATAACGAATACTGTGTTGAGTGAAAATCCTATTGTTGACGAAAGCGTTTAAGGTGAATTGTAGAAAGGAATTATTGTTGAGATAATAAAGTTACATTGTTTAGTTTAAAAAACGCTACAATATTATCTTTTTGAAAATAAAACATTAGGATATATAAATTCAAAGCCTGTGTCTTGCACAAATAATAAATATTTCTAAAATGAATTTTTCATTGGAATTCCCGGTTTGCCCGGCATGGCTATCTAGTCTTATATGATTTATTTCTTTATTAGTTTATTTAATTCATTGTTAGTTGTAATTGTCCATGTACCATAACTGTTTATTGTTGGAGCAAAGATTCACAGATAATACAGGTAGAAATTCAGAATGGAAGTGAAATAATCCTGCAGATTGGAAAGGACGATAGGATACACTTAAATGAATGAAAATATATGTTACGTTTTGTGATTACTGAACGAACAGTTTATTAGAGAATTGAGTTTGAAATTTCAGCAGTTTGGCCACATCTCCGCTTCTTCTTCCTCCTCGTAATATAGATGAAAGAGATCAACAAACTTAGGTTTGTCTGCTTTAGTGAACCACCTCCCATCTCCCTTCCCGGCTACAATGTTGCAAGCTGGTCGCATCAGTCAGTGGCTTCAAATTAGTGATTTTTAAATTAAATTTACATGAAAACTGTCCATAATAAAGAAATACGCCAGAGGGATAAATGATTCTATGTTAGATTTTCTGTCTATATAGATAAAAATCATTATCTTACTCGCCATACTTACCAAATAAGAAGTGTGTTAAACATTTGGGAAAACATTTTTCCTAAGAAAACTATGAAGTTTCCACTATTATATTATCACAGTTTTTTCTTACATGCAACATGAGCTATTCACTCGGAAAATCTGTAAGGTTAACTTCCGCTTAGTGTATTAAGAATTCACATTCCATTCCTCATTGCAAAGAGTGAAACGTTACAATTTACTATTATTACCTATTGATAGGGTCCTTTTCGTTTTTATGTATTCACATCCATGCTTATTTATTTTTTGTATTTCTATTTTCATATCTATTCTTATTTATTTTTCGTAATTTTCTATATTCATATCCATGCTTATTTATTTTTCGTATTTTTATATTCATATCCATGTTTATTTATTTTTTGTATTTCTATATTCATATCCAGGCTAATTTACTTTTCTTATTTTTATATTTACATCCATGCTTATGTATTTTTCATATATCTATGTTCATACCCATGCTTACTTATTTTTCGTATTTCCATATACATATCCATGCTTATTTATTCTTCTTTTTTATATTCATGTCCATGCTTATTTATTTTTCATTTTTCTATATTCATATCCATGCATATTTATTGTTGGCATTTTTATATTCATACCCATGCTTATTTATTTTTCGTATTTTATCCATACCCTTGCTTATTTATTTTTCGTATTTTATCCATACCCTTGCTTATTTATTTTTCATATTTTTATCTTCATATCCTGCTTATTTATTGTTGGTATTTTTATCTTCATGGTTATTTATTTTTTGTATTTCTATATTCATGTCCATGCTTATTTATTTTTCGTGTTTGTATATTCATATCCATGCTAATTTATTTTTCGTATTTTTATATTCTTATCTGCGCTTATTTATTTTTTGTATTTCTGTATTCATATCCATGCTTATTTATTTTTCGTGTTTGTATATTCATATCTATGCTAATTTATTTTTCGTATTGTTATATTCTTATCTGTGCTTATTTATTTTTTGTATTTCTATACTCATAACCATGCTTATTTATTTTTCGTATTTCTATATTCATATACATGCTTATTTATTTTTCGTATTTCTATATTCATGTCCATCTTTATTTTTCGTATTCCTATGTTCATGTCCATGTTTATTTATTTTTCGTATTTCTGTTTTCATATTCATGCTTATTTATTTTTCGTATTCCTATATTCATGTCCATGCTTATTTATTTTACGTACTCCTATATTCATGTCCATGTTTATTTATTTTTCGCATTTCTATATTAATATCCATACTTATTTACTTTTCGTATTTCTATATTCATACTCATGCTTATTTATTTTTCGTATTCCTATATTCATGTCCATATTTATTTATTTTCCGTATTTCTGTGTTCATGTCCATGTTTATTTATTTTTCGTATTTCTGTATTCATATCCATGTATTTATTTTTCGTATTTCTATATTCATATCCATGCTTATTTATTTTTATTTCCATTTCAGCATTGGCGATTTTGTTAAGAAGAGTGACTCATCCCAACGCGACAATATCGCTCCTCAAGGCAAATTGACACAATGTTGCAGCCACACATTTCAGAGTTCTGTTATTGGTGACGTCAGCAATACTTCTGCAAAGTGTGGGGTTTCTAAGGATTCTTTTCTAACAACGCAATTTCCAAAACGTATTTTCCGTACTTTTTCATTGAAAACATCGTTCAAATGCGATGTCTGTGGGAAATGTTTCTTGCAGATAAGGGATTTAAAGAGGCATACCCGCCTACACAAAGGCGAGAAGCCATATCATTGCGATGTATGTGGAAAGTCTTTCAAACATTTGGGTAATTCAAAGAAACATGCACGCATGCATACAGGGGAGAGACCAATACAGTGTGATGTGTGTGGAAAGTGTTTCCCGCAATCGAGTTGTCTTAAAATACATGCTTATCAGCACACAGGAGAAATGCGATTTCAGTGCGATGTGTGTGGAAAGTCTTTCAGACAGTCGGGCCAACTGAAGAATCATGAACGCTTACACACAGGGGAAAAGCCATTCAAATGCGATGTCTGTGGGAAGAGTTTTACTGAAGGGGGACAACTACAAAAACATTCCTACTTACACACTGGAGAAATGCCATTCAAATGCAATGTGTGTGCAAAGTATTTCGCGCTAAAGGCACAGTTGAAACTACATACGCGCATACATACTGGAGAAAGGCCATTCGAATGTCATATATGTGGAAAATGTTTCACGGGATCGGGAAACTTGAAACGACATTTACGCACACACTAAGGAAGGTTCAGCTATCTGTGAGAATATTGAAAGTCTCAAATTGAAAAGTACGTTCACTTACAACGCATGTAGATTTTGTGTTTATATGAGTGCACCATGTTGAAGTCATTTCCACTATGTATACGAGGTGGAAGTGATAAAACCATGCACATTAAAAGAGGGATAGATTACATGAAAATAAATAAAAACTCTTGTTTACATCAAATCACACAGAATTTGTGTGCACCCAATGTGGGTTTCTGGCATCTTCTCAGCCCACTCGATTTATGTGGACTATTACACTTTTACTACGTCATACTACTTTTGACCAATAAAACGGAACGAAAGGACGTCTTTCAACCAATCATGGCTGCTTGTCGCACAAATTTATCGCGTCCGTACCATTTGTTTAATTTTATCACAACCCTAGCATTTGTTTCTTTGCCAACATTTCAAATTTGAAAATTGTACTTTCAATAATTGTTTCTTTTAAAATTATTCATGTTTATTTTTTATTTCATCATCGTTAATTAAAACGTTTCTTCTTTATTTCATCATCCCTAATTAAAACTTATTTATATTATTTAGGTTATGTTTGTTATAGCTTCTGCTATATGATATTAAGGATAGTCACGTATCAGAGATTGTTTAATACTAAGATTCATTGAAAATCATCTGTCAAGTGACGTTGATTACTGGGATCCGGATGATTGAAGTGGGATGCAAATATTTTAATAAAAATGAAACTGAATCAACTAAGCCTTCTTGACTAGTAAACGTCCACAGAGTTCAATCAAGATTCCATAGTTGACACAACTGATAACATGAAAACAGCTAATCATAACACACTACTGCCATCTAGCGTAATGTTGAGATGGTACAATAATACATTTGAAGACAGTTGTATTTTCGTAAGTCAATATTTTATTCTATTGGAGGACTTTGTTGCTTCTAATCTTTATATACTTTCTTCTAATCGTGTAATAGTCAATTAAATCCCACTCAATCTAGTGAGATTACTGTTGATAAAAAAAGGGAAAAATTGAGAGTCGGTTGAAGTTCCTGGGTAGCTCAGTTGGTAGAGCGTTGGTACGCTCCGCCAAAGTTCTCGGTATCGATACCAGGCCTCGGAACAAGTTTTCCCTTGAGTTTATTCAAGTCAGCTTTACAGAGAGCTTTACCTGAAAGCTAGATTTGCATAATACGTTACTCTAGGTGTGTTAACAGAGAACCATAAATTCAAGTCACACAGAGTTTGTGTGCACTCGATGTGGATTTCTGCCATCTTGTCAGATCACTTGAGTTACGTGGATAAAAAAAAGTTAAAAATTGAGATGGTGTCGGGTGAAGTTCCTGTGCATCTCTGTTGTTAGAGCATTGGTACGCTAAGCCAAAGGTCTTGGCATCGATACCAGGCCCCGGAACAATTTTTCCCTCGAATTTATTGAAGCCTGCTTTACAAGGAGCTTTACCTGAAAGATTTGCATTATACTCATATACGTTACTGTAGGTAGGTTAACATAAAACCAAAATTTCAAGTCACAGAGATTGTGTGCACACGATGTCGGTTTCTGGCGTCTTGTCAGCCCATTCGTATTATGTGTATCAAAAGGGAAAAATTGAGACGGTGTTAGGTGAAGTTCCTGGGTTGATCAGTCAGTAGAGCGTTGGTGTGCAAAGCCAAAGGTTGTGGTATCGATAACCAGTTCCGGTACAATTTTTCCCTTTAATTTATTCAAGTCTGCTTCACAGGGAGCTTTACCTGAAAGCTAGATTTGCAAAAAAAATACTATACTGTTTAACACTAGTATAGTAAAACGTTTATAGCGTTTATTGGTAATAAAAATATACATGGCTAATGCACGTCTTGTTCTGTGTAAAACTATACCGTTCTTTAACACATCTATAAGCAACTTTTATTAGTAAGACTCTAAAAGCTTAAAATATATACAATACATGTGAAGTTATTGCTGTATGCAGGATACTCTACTTTTTGTCCCTTATCCTTCGTCCCGAGTAAAAGCTCGAAATACCTATGAATTTCTTACTTTTTAAGTTTGTTCTGCAAAATAAAATTTGAAGCGAAATTTCTTTTTCCTTACTCTCAGAGAAAATAAGTGAGGTGGAAAACAACAGGGAATACTTCACAGCATTAAATAATATACTCGGTGAGGCATTTAAAACAGACCACCTGAATAGATACGGCCATTTGTAGTGATAGAAGACAAATCTTCAGACAAAATCTGTTTGACGCGAAGGGGGACATATTGTGGTATAGATATTTTGTTTCATAGGTACAGGTGTAGGGGAGAAACGGAAACCAACTTAATTATTTTAAATGGATTGCTATGATTTATTATTTACCATTTAATAGTGTGTTGGAAGACGCGTACAAAAACTGTATTTTCATGGCTATTGAAGGTAGTTGAAGGTTAATTATGAATTAATATGTTTGTTGAAGAAAAAGTCAATCATTTTTGTGACTTACTTACATCATGTGTTCAAAGTGGTGACCTTGAGCATTGATACATGATGCAAAGCGCATCTAAGCGGAAAACATTGCACATTGAATTTGATCAGAGCTTCTTGCCAAGCATGCTCGTGTTACACGATCTTTCATATTTTTGGGGCGGGGATCGTCGGTATTTCTTGGTACACTGCTTGTTTTAATTTTCCCCAGAAATAAAATCCATTGTTGAGTCTGGTGATCGTGAAGGCCATTTTGTCTCATGCTCACATACACATAATGGAACCAGTACAACGAGTTGAATGTTTGTTTACGTTGAATTTGTACGGCTCAAAGTGTATAATGGGGCAACCTAGTAGTTCATTGAAGTAAATTAATTCTTCTTAATCTATGATCATCAATGGCCATTAAAACACAGTTGTCGTATGCGTCTTCAAAAGAACTATTAAAGTGTAAATAATAAGTCTTATCAACCAATTTAAAATAATGAAGTTGCTTCTGTATTATCTCTACACCTGTACCTACCAAACAATTATACAACAGTATGTCCCCCTTCACGCCAATTAACTTTTTTTTTGTCTGAAGATTTGTCTTCTATCACTATAAATGGCCGTGCTATTCAAGTGGCCTGTATTAAATGCCTCACTTTGTATACATAGATGGAAAATCTAAACTGGAGCCAGAAACTTTGCAGCACAAAGTGTAATATGAACTACAGCTCTGTTTAATTCTATGGCTTCTTTCTTGGACATCGGCAGTTTTTGAAAGCAATACAATCAAATCATAAATATGTACTGTTCATTCTTAGTAAGTTCTGATAAATAGGTAGTTATAAAATGCTGGGTTTGCAGTAACAATTCAACGTCGCAAATTTCTAGCACAATAATTAATAATAGATCCCTATTAGAAACAACAACAACCAAATTTCTTGGCTTAAAAATCGATAATGTGTTAAATTGGATAAATCATATTAAAGAAATTACCCCCAAACTAAATTCAGCTTGTTTTGCTATTAGATCTATGCAAAAGATAGTAATTTTCAATACCTTAAAAACAATATACTTTGCATACTTCCACTCGCTAATGAGTTTTGGAATAATATTCTGGGGAAATTCCACTGATAGTAACAATATATTTCTATTACAAAAAAGAGTAATTAGAATAATAGTAGGTGCCAAATCTAGGGAATCGTGTAGGGCTATTTTAAAAAAAGTACAAATAATGCCCATGGCTTGTCAGTATATCTTTTCATTAATAATCTTCCTCGTATGTAATCGTGAAAACTTTCTAACTAATTCAACAGTTCACAGCATAAATACACGTCAAAAAATGACTTTCATACTCCATCTGCAAGTCTATCGTGCTATCAAAAAGGAGTGCGTTATATGGCAGTAAAAATTTTTAATAGCTTCCCTATCGATATAAAAAATGAAACTCAAAACATAAAATTATTTAGGGCCAAATTAAAGAAGTACCTAATTTCTCACGCCTTCTATTCTGTAGGTGAATTCATGACATTCAATAACACTTCATGAAATTGATACTAAAACTTTGTGTTGTACTAGTAGACTATATTGTAAATCTCGTCTATATATATTTCATCTAGACTGTGACTATAAATTAAGATTTTATAATAGTATTAAGTTTTTTGACTTATTCCATATTCTAGCTGTAAGCATGTATGAATACAATGGAATGTTAATAAATACAACACAATGCAATACAACAGACCTACCCTTGTGTAGAACACTATGTATTAATGAAAATGAGTGAATCATTTTACAGCAACCATATTAAGTCTGTTTTTTTTTTTTCAAGTAATGTTAGAAAATATAGTTAATAGTGAGAATGAACAATAAACATGTAAAATAAATTTACGTGCCTTAACAGAATTTATTACAGCTTTATTATTTATATATTATTAATTTTGTTGCGGTACTGTCATACATATTATTTCACAATTTGTATTTTATTAAAACTGGTTACTGCTCTGGTATGTACTTTAGATAATATGTAATATGTAAAGTGAATAGTAAGAACTAAACCAGCTTTACAGGAATACTTTTAGGAGTGGATGGTTATCTTTGTGTCTGAAAATTTGGTGACCCCAATACAGACGAATGGCCATTCTAATGCAATGCTTATGGAAATTATTTCCATCAGCTAATAATACATGACCGCATTCACACAAGTAACAGCCCGTTCAAATTGGATGTATGTGGAAAGTGTTTCCCACAATTGAGGCACTTAAAAAACATGCACACATACACAGGCGAAACCATTCAAATCCGATGGATATGGAAGAAGCTTTCGGATTCGAGAAATCTCAAAAGACATAACGCCTTCACACAGGTGAAAGACCTTTGAAATGTTATTTATGTTGAGAATATTAAGCATAGGCTAACGACACATTACGTTTACACACAAACTAGAATTAATTTATATCCATTGTTTTTGTGAATGACTCCTTTAGTAGTACCAGGACGAATAGAAGGAAGGTTAGGTAGTACCATTTAGTCCTTCATTCATGAGTGCGTTTCTTGGCCATGCGACATCCCCGAGTAAATTCACAACTTTATCTGGCGTGATATCTTTTGAAGTACAGTTGCAAAGATCTTTTCAGGTATTATTTTCATTTTTTTCAATGTTTCAGGTTGTAGTGGAATGATATTTGATTCAGTACATATATAAATGGTAAGTTCTGAATTTTACGCATGTTAATTTATTTAAATATTATTTATGTAAAGAAAATGTAATGTAGTTTGTAATTGGTGATTCATTATGTCGTCGAAACTAGTCAATGACTGTTGTAGTTTACCGCTAGGGCGCATTATTTCGTTGTCTTCTAAACTGAACTTGGAAATAAAATGAATAGCTCTGTAACTGAAACTATGAAGGACATATCTGGTTAATTTAGTATTTTCCCCATCTCATCCTATGTCTTCTTTCTTCATATTCTAATTTCATAAATTATAAAGCTCTCTATGCTGTTGGTCTTAATTAAATAAGCTTTGCGTGATCCATTTCTTTGTACCTTAAATATTACCACGATTCTAGGCTTGCAATCTTTATATTTGCCATGACATTCTCTAATTCGATCTTGGACCATACGGAAATTCATTTAGAATTCTCTAGCAACATTTCTGATCGGAATCTGTTCATGCGGACAGACGTGATACGGCCAAGTGGGGATGATCCATTTAAAAAATAATGAAAGTAATACAGTTTCTAAAGCACCATACGTATCTGTTCCGGTAAGTGAGCACCTACTTCAAGAAAGTGCTATTACAATGTCGAGCAACAAATCAGTGATCAGATGGTGGGAAATGTTCCACATTTCGGTGAAAAGCATTATCAAAGAGGGAACTTTTGGCAGCCCTTTAAGTATCATTTAGAACTATTTATGTCATGATTTCTTTAACTTTCCCAACTAGTTCATAATATGAATATTGATATTGTGCAACTTTGCAGAATATATGTTTGATAGTTGTTCCAAGAAAAGAAAAATAGCAGTGAGACAGCCAGGGTGGGGGGAAAAGCCTTCTCGTGTCGTAGCATGAATCGAAGCAACGTTAGGTTTTTTATAGGTCTTTCAGTATGTTTTACGTCCAATGGAATATTCCGCGAATTAGAACTCGAATTTATAAAACGTTACATGATGCACGCGCGATCTGGCAACTCTGTCGTCACAGCCCTCACAATCCTCTCATACCACGGCTGTATTGATATCTGTGTTTCGGTTTGTGTGCGTCCAAGGCAATGAAGTTTGGTAGATTGTTTTGACGTTATTTTCTTCCAAAGTCGAATGTGGAAGAGGTAAGGGGCCAATCTGATTTATTCACAGGCAAATCTAGTTTTGTATGGGCGAAAATGATTAAAAGTTTCAGCCTCACTGTAAGTCTACAGACTTGAATTTTTCCGAATAACGCTCTCCGAACTAAACGGGAGAAAAAGTAGACATAGGAACAAACGATACCGCGAGTATCTTGTCGAGATTTTGTCAGTGTTTCATTTTAAGCAGTTCTTTGTAGTGAAATGGCGGCAAGTCATGAAAATATAAATTGGAGAATCTTTCTGACGCATTTGTATAAATTTATTTTTATTTTGTTGGGTTATTTTACGACGCTGTATCAACATCTCAGGTTATTTAGCGTCTGAGTAAAATGAAGGTGATAATGCCGGTGAAATAAGTCCGGGATCCAGCACCAAGAGTTACCCAGCACTTGCTCGTATTGGGTTGAGGGAAAAACCCCGGAAAAACCTCAATCAGGTAACTTGCCACGACCGGGATTGGAACCCGGACCACCTGTTCCCGCGGTCAGACGCGCTAACCGTTACTCGATAGGTGTGGACTGCATTTATATAAATCTAGAATTATGAAGAAAATATATTTGTCGATTGATCGCATTTTTTCACAGAGATTTATTAATTTCAACGATATTTAACGATTTTTTTTGTGAACTAAGCCTGACCGCGTATGAACAATTATCCAATTCAGACACATCTCCCTGAGTTAAAGGCACAATAAACCGAGAACGGAAATATTGTTAAAATAAATGTATTCAAATGTGAGCATTCATGTAGTTAATTGTGAATGGTCACATTTAAATACAATTATTTTAACAATATTTCCGTTCTCGTTGTCGTTTTCGTTCCCGGTTTATTGTGAACCAGGCTTAAGTCTGTAGTTTTAAGTCTCCGAAAAGTCTTTGCGTGTATGAGGCTCTTAAGTTCTTTTATTCTTTGATGAAAAGCCACAAATCGTTACAGTGGCCAATAGAGATTAGATCACACGTTTTCTATTTCGTAGTGGAACTACAGCTGAAATCAACAATTTATACGGTGTGTGGCAAAATAAACGATACTGAAGTTTTGCTCATCCACTGAAAAAGTGGTACTATCTGTGAAAACTTCGGAAAAATTAATTATCCGTCATCTTAACCTCGTCAACTTACCCGACTCTCCCCTACTCATAGAGACTTAATTATTACCTCATTCGTGCAGGTTTTGCGCCATTTTGTCGCGCTAGGACAATGGATGTAGTAAGGTGAAACTAGAACCCACACTGCGGGGGAGTCACTTGCCCTTCTGCAACGATACTTTGGAGATCGTCTAATTTCTTGTGGAACGCGATTTCCGTACACTCTGCTCTCCGCTCTCGGCCCCAGATGCCTACATATGAGGCATCTTAAAAGAATCAGTTTTCAAGAGAAATTATCCACCTTCGCGAGAAGATAACTTAATTTTTTATGTCCTTACAGCAACCTTTGTTCATCAACATGTTCAATAATCTTCATAAACTTTATGAACAATGTACGACACGTGCTATTACACATTTTGCACACATACTGTACCAACGCAAATAAATAACATTTCAGTCTCGTTTGATTCGCCGCATATTATATTAATTTTATTGATTGGTTCTTGTATTAGAAACACTGAAGTCAATTGAACCAAGGGAATTAAATGTGCATCTACATGGTTCAACTTTCCTTTCAATTTTCCGCATTCAAGTAATGCACGCATGTTTGATATTTAATATTAGTTTATATAGGCCTAAATGCGTAATGAAGATGACGTTCAAAACGGCGCACATGTAGCACACATTTTTTTATATTTTAGGTAATAGCTTAATTCTGTTACATGTAATAAAGGTAATTTTAAACTACTTTATTTATCCTATCACGATAACCCTTTACTCGGGCACTTTATTTTTATTGTTTTAAGATAACTTTTTCTTTATTGCTTCATAATTTTATTTTGTAATGGATTTATCTTCTTACTCGTTGGTAATTCGATTTTTTATTAATATAAAGATATTATATACTGTGTGTATGTATATATATATATATATATATATATATATATATATATATATATATATATATATAATAACCTAATTTACTAAAGAATAGAATTATTTATATTATGATAATTAATTTATATAAAATACAGATTATCTGTAAATAATATATATATATATATATATATATATATATATATATATATATATATATATGGAAAATTGAACTGTGTAGATGCAGATTAACGGTATCATATACTATACTATACTATACTAGAGCTAGAAATGATTTTCAAAATGAATCTCTCATACTTACTTGATGCTGTTTATTCTTTCCTCACCGAAACCCTCCATTGCCACTTCATCCACAGTGGAGGAAAAGTACCTACATTATTTGCAGAATTACCCTGTTGTTCGTGTTACCATTAACCTTTGCTGTAGATTTTGGAACTCGGTGATGGTGATGCTAAGTGGTTAATTGTAATACTGGTGTAACTATTCTAATTTTATCACTTGACCAAAATAATAAATAGGATCACAAGTTACGATATTGTACATAAATGACGTGCTAAGTGTAAGTTTATATAGTCTACAGCACAGTCAGTGGCCTGATAAGTCTGTATAGGAACTACAACGTATACAAATTATGTACGCACACACTGAGAGTAATAGAGTTTGCCCAAGTCAAGTCTGCGAGTGGGGATATCGGGATGGAATGTGGAGGCAAAAAACAGTTGCCACATAGGTCACTTGACGCTCAGATTTCAACGTGTGCATATCGTTTATAATACACTACGGAGCGCACGCATTTTTTGTCCTTGTCTTCAGATAAAGGCAACAGTTACGCTGTCTCCCAGCCTCCCCCATCATGTAACTTTCTCTCCTATGCCCACGCTTGCCAATCTGAACGCCAAACCTCACTGTCAAGCAGAAGTAGAAGTACAGTCTATTTCAAAGCGTCTTAAATTGTTACCGCTCTATGAACTCAAGCGCAGTAGGAAAACTTTGCTGTCATATGAGACTGTACTGGTCTCCTCTCGTTACCGCCTCCTTCTGCCTCCAACTTCCCCTCTCGGCTCGCAGACTTAACTTGGTCGAGCTGTATATCATTTAATGGCCAAATGATACGTAATGTATTAGGAGTTGTATTGTGTTCAAATATGTTAGCCTACATAAAAATAAATAGGTGTTTGGTATCTCCATGTTTTGTCGATCGAACATATTTCATCATAAGTGTAACTAGATAATTTTTCTTGCGCAGAGAAACATGACAATAGTTTCCGACAGTTTACAACCGTCATGACAGAGCCTTCTTTAGTTACAAGCCGGAGCCATACGTCGGCAACACTGTAATTAACTTCAGCCGGAGACCTACCCTCCAGAACACGTGTTTGTGCTAATGCCAATTTGCAATGTAAACTAATGTTACAATATAAGTGTGTCTCGAGGAAATTATGTTCGCGGTCGTACCAAGCGTTAATTGTTGATGTATTATAAACTAAGTGCGTGTTGGCGATAAAAACAAGACAATAAATGAAAATATGGCTGCAGTCGTTAGCAATTTTTGCGGTTATTATTGACAAAGTGATTGACAATTCTTCTAAATATTAAATATTGTATAAACTACAATTTTATAGTGGCTGTGGTTTGTGGTGTATCAGAATTCTAGCCAAATTGTTGGGTCTCGCCTGCTATATCAATAAAGTTACGCCGTTGATTTTCAACTTCATTGTAAACAGCTGTTTTGTGATCCCATAAATGTTAGTTTTGTTGAAGATTGGGAATGCCTGCTGTACGTCGGAACTACCTATAATTTGTACGTGCATACACTCAATTTGTTGGTTTTCAAGGTTTGTTTATTAATATTATTTCTTTCACAAAAAATAGTTATAAACATGTTTCTTTTCACTTCGTATTTGCAGGATTTAAAGTTCACCGAGTTTGCGCTAATTGGCACATACTTAATAAATAATTATGTTTTTTGTTACGTATTATGTTGAAGGTATGTTTCTTCATTTTTTCATAGATCTTATATTTGGCCTAACTGTATTTATTTACATCCTCATACTTTATTATAATATGTCATTAGTTTCCTCTGTTTAGCCTACATTTTTATTTTATTTGCATAATTTACATTCTTAGCTTGTTTTCTGTAGTTATATTTATTTAAAATTATTCCGTATTTTAAAAAGTTTATAACAAATAATTTAGGATAACAATATTGTTATGGTGATTGGCCAGGTTCAAACTAAAACTGACTTCCTGGGCATCTGAAATATTTTTAGATAAGCTCAACAGATAATCACATGAAATTAAAATGTATATGATATCCTAGACCTTTCACGTCAGAGGTGAAACAACATAAAGCGGCAAAACATTGTCAATTTTCCAGCCACATAATGGTTAATTGATTGGAATAGGGTATTGCGAAAGTACGTTGTTATTTTATTTTTGGTACAAGTAACATTTCTTGAAGTATTTAATTTTTTTGCCTTGTATCATCAATAAAAAAACACGTATGCTTTCAATTTCTTTTTTAAGTTATAAGTGACTGTATGCAAGTATTTAACTTACGCGGTATTCTGAAACTCAAAATACCATTTCGGATTCCGTAATAAATTACGTACATCAATACACTGAATCTTGATCATATGCACTTAGTTTTGTATCAATTAATGTGACAACGAAATCAAAGCACCAAAACGTCAAACGTCATGCCTTTATTTCGCCTCCGCCCTCCTCCACTCAGCGTTGCCAAACCTACCCATGCTCCGGCTTGTAACTGAAGAAGGCTCTGGTCATTGAGGATGCGTATATCGATTTTACTACGTGTAAAATTGAAGTGCACATTTTCTCGACTGTTTCATACCGTTTGAAACTGCTCCACAAACGAGCCTATGAACATTCGAGCAGATACTTAGCCACCAGGATTAGTAAATTCATCGCAGTGCAAAAGTTTTATGCTTGAAGTATATTGTCTGTAAACTAAGTTTTGTGAATTTTTCGTGATAATAACTTACCGGTATTAAGTACTTGTTCCATATTGTTGTATACATATTCTTACTAGTTTGCGACATGTTTAGAAATTTAAGATAATATAGGTTATGGTAACATGTAATAAGTGTTTCTCCACAGCTCAGTTTCAGTAAATTTCTGTTAATTACAGAACCTCTTCTTTCGTTTGTGATGGATGTGATCAAAATGGAACCTGAGGTTGACCCATTGGACTTACAATCACAAGATAACACATGGCAAATAGATGAGAATGATGTTTTGTCAGAGGTAAACTGAAAATACTTAATACAATAGTCTTGTTTAATTTTCTGAGAAGTGTGACAATTTTCCGACAGGCAGATATTTCAAAAGATATGGGAGAATATGCATTTTGTACGTATCTTATGTTTGCACGTATAGAAAATGCTGCTATGCTGATACCCCTGCCATTGGTACTGGCGCTACAGTATTTAAAAACATTTACAGATTATAGAAATGGACATATTTATTTTTTCTAAAGAATGCTCATCATTGTACAGGATTTATTTGTATTATACTAGCCCTATTAATGCACTGTAAACGTTTGTAGCACAATTCGCTTTATTCCAATGATCTGAGGGTAGTTAAGGTTATCGATAGTGTCATTTTTGTTTATTATATGAGCTACTCCATCTCAAATCGACCGAAATATAGAGAAAATTGACCTTAAAATTTCTAAATACAATGAAACTTTTTTTGTACGTAGAGAACTGTGATACAGTGCTTTGTGCAAAGTTTGAGGCATCAGCACTTCATAGTGTTTAAATTAAAAATATTTAAATTTATCGTATTTTCATAAAATTAGCAACTTTAAACTGTTGTAGTTCCGAAACCCTTTCACCCAATGATCAAAATCATGATTTATTTTGATGCTGGGAAATTAAAGTCCCTATTGACATATAAACAGATTTTCTTACTTTTTATGGAAATGGAGAAATTTAGATTTTTTCTCATTAAGACGGCTTTGGCTAGGAAAAAATATTTTAAAAATATATAGTTAGATTCCGCATTGAAAGTGCAGATAAACACATATTTTTTACTGACGGTACGTTGATAAGAAAGGATTGAAAATATCAAATAAAGAAAATAAATAGTACGCGCGTGAACTAACCAGCTGATTGTGAGACGGGAGCTTAGTCGAGACGAGCAAGGCCAGGAGACAAACACGTGATGTGTCGTCTAGCAGTCATGGCTGTGCTAGCTTTATCACAAGTTTTCATAAACACAGGAGTAAAATGACGCCCAACGCTCGCTTATCTTCAGCTCTCGGCCAGTGCGTGCGGTACTGCGCTGTTCAACTCTAGGCGTGTGAAAATAATTTATTTAATACCTCCGAAACTTACTGCCGTATTACTAAGCTAACAATGCCGAATCCCTCTTAATAATGAAAGGTTTTTTCTCGATATTTTTTTTACATTTTTACAAATGGCCAAAAAGCCTGAAAGCAAATAAAATCAGATTATCTGTCTATCTGTATACAATAAAAATAAGGGTTACTTCTTAACATAACCTACCAAATGTCAGCTTCAAAATAAGCTCTCGTTCAATGTTCTGCAGTAAATGGTTCCAAAATTCTGAGCACTGAAAGAGGCTTGTTTTTTTCTAAAATACACTAAATTTGTCGCTCATTAATACGAAAACCGTTTGACTTTCGATAGTATATTTTTGAAAATGCACTGTCCTCAGCACCTTGTATAAGTAGGGAAAAAATTAGAGTATAAAAAAAATGCGAGGTTTTTTACTGATCGATTTCATATGGAATAGCCCGTATGATTGAATTTGTTAATGGATGGAAGGTTTTCTTAGTAGATTAGATTTATTAATATTATTACTTTAGTTTCTGTACTAAACAATGCATGAGAATGTCATAGTGTAACAGATAGAGCGCATTTGAGTCTGAGTATATCATGCCCACCAGGAACACTGATTAAGTTCTGATGTGGTACAGGAAACTGTAACTGTGGAGTGAAGGGAGAGCTGTGGCATAAAACGTAACAGGTCTGTATTACAGATACAAGGTAATAATCATTCTATTCTGTTCTATTCCATTGATCTGAATGAGTATTAACCTTCTAGCGACTACTGGTTTGAGGATGAAGAAGCTTACGTTGAATATATCGTAGATATCTTAAATTTGAAATACATCACAATATTTTCGGTATTTTATAGAAAAGTCAAATGGATTAAATGCTGTATCTCAGTTATTTTCAATTTTTGTTTATTTTTCTATGTATTTTATCATTTCACTTCTGTGTTGTCTCAGTAATAAAATATAATTCGCTCTAGAATATGCCATAAGGAAAGTTCATGATAACAGACAGAGTTTGGAATTGAACGGGTTACATCAGCTTCTTGTCTATGTGGATGACGTGAATATGTTAGGAGAAAATCCACAAACGATTAGGGAAAACATGGAAATTTTATTTGAAGCAAGTAAAGCGATAGGTTTGGAAGTAAATCCCGAAAAGACGAAGTATATGATGTGACCAGAATATTGTACGAAATGGAAATATAAAAATTGGAGATTTATCCTTCGAAGTGGTGGAAAAATTCAAATATCTTGGAGCAACAGTAACAAATGTAAATGACACTCGGGAGGAAATTAAACGCAGAATAAATATGGGAAATGCGTGTTATTATTTAAGATTTTGTCATCTAGTCTGCTGTCAAAAAATCTGAAAGAATTTATAAAACAATTATATTACCTGTTGCTCTGTATGGTTGTGAAACTTGGACTCTCACTTTGAGAGAGGAACAGAGATTAAGGGTGTTTGAGAATAAGGTTCTTAGGAAAATATTTGAGGCTAAGAGGGATGAAGTTACAGGAGAATGGAGAAAGTTACACAACGCAGAACTTCACGCACTGTATTCTTCACCTGACATAATTAGGAACATTAAATCCAGACGTTTGAGATGGGCAGGGCATGTAGCACATATGGGCGAATCCAGAAATGCATATAGAGTGTTAGTTGGGAGGCCGGAGGGAAAAAGACCTTTGGGGAGGCCAAGGCGTAGATTGGAGGATAATATTAAAATGGATTTGAGGGAGATGGGATATGATGATAGAGACTGGATTAATCTTGCACAGGTTAGGGACCGATGGCGGACTTATGTGAGGGCGGCAATGAACCTGTGGGTTCCTTAAAAGCCATTTGTAAGTAAGTAATAAAATATACTAATTGGAAAAGATATTTGCATACATAGTTTAGAATAGTACAACTCGGACTGTTTTACAGTCATTACAGTATGTAAATTGTTTTCGGAAAAAAACATCTGGCCTTTTATCAGTCGTTGTCTTTGTCCCTTAATGTGTTATTCCCATTCTACATTTAACTTTTTCTTCAAATTGTCGCCTGTGCTGAAAGTATTAGCCATGAACTGTCATGCAGATCGAGATTGGTGGCTATTGCACATGAAGTCAACTTCAAAAAATCTAAATTAAATGTAGGCACTGAAATGAAATAAACGGGATTAGTCATGCAGAGATTATCTAGAGAAAAAAAGAACCAACAAACTTCACAGAGACTGCATTGCACTTGCTAAGCCCCTTGTTTCTGGTATTGTTTTTTTTTGCACTTGGCCAGGATTCCGTTACATTTGTCCCAATCTATAATTCCCAATGACAGTTTACCCCAATATATTTTTCCGAAAGATATTTTCTCCAAACTGCAATTTCCCGAGATTGAAGTTCCAAATTCTTAATTTGGCCATTTTTCCCAAAAAATTCAAATAACTTATGATTTTTCGAAATTGCTTACATAGAAATGAAAGTTGATGAGTTACAAATAAAAGTTGTGACCAATTAATCTGTTATCTTCTTTGTACAGATTGTAATCGAACACAATATTGCTTATTCTTTCGTTCATACGAACCCACTTTTGCTCAGGCTTTACCTTAACAGACTGACTGAATGTACCCATCCACAAACCACACAATCGATTGTATTTCCCTTCTGTCGTCTTCATTTTCATCACGCACGAAACAATTGTCACCAGCTAGTGTCATCATATAACAGTTTTAGATTTCCTCTAAATCTTTTAAATTAATCGGTTCTGTAGTCAGTCCCCTTCTCCTAACACGGCATAAAGTTTTCTTGATATTTTCTCGATCTGGGAGCTGGCTTAAAATTCCCGATTCAACTCTTGGAAGTTCTGTACGAAGAATTTGTACAGGAGGTATTTCTGGGTGTTCAGTTGCAATTCTTTTCATTCATTGAGCCACCAATTCTGCATTGACCTTTTCTTGGTTTGGAGCATGAGAATGAATATTTTTTTTCAGTATGATAATTTGTTCTCCAACCTCTTCTGCAATTGCAGTAGCTTGCATTCCTGTCTTCGAGAGCAATGCAATAATCTCTATCATTTTTTTTTTCGCTTCTCTGGTAGTAATTTCTTTCCTCCTGCATGTGAAATTATATTCTGTGCCATAATTACACTGGAATTTTGTATTACACTACACCTAAATAGCATTACCATGGTTACGCACTACAGTATGCACTATAGGCTACTTGGAAAAAATGAATTGGAATAGTTTGACAGTGGGAATATTGGATTGGGAGAATTATCCTTGATACAAATTATTGCGATGTACCGAAGTATATATGAAGACATTATAACAAAAATAGCCCTAGTTATTTTTAACGAAATTGAATTAAAGACATATTTTCTACTATTTCAAACGTTTATAGACTCCAAAAATGATCCATGTCAGGTGCAATAACCACAAGGATAAACACCAGTTGTACAGAAACAGCTGACATGAGTTGTTCTATTTATTTTTATTTTTCTCCTGAACAGTAGCAATTTTCACAAGGATTGTTTTTGTAATAATGTCTTCATATGATATTTCCGTGCAGGAATTTTGCGTTATCATATGATAAAGGATCGGTGGAGTGGAGAAAATTTGTCTTCGGCGCCGAGATTCGAACCCGGGTGTTGAGCTCTACATGCTGACGCTCTATCCACTAAGCCACTCCAGATTCCAATTCCAATGCTGAATTGAAACCTTTCGGTTTAAGTTGCACCTCTTAGTTTCCCTTTAGTGGCCAACCCTCATGCACTGTGTCACAGATGTGTGACAGTGGCACAATGTCCAACACACTAACGTGCAGAGATGCACTCATTACGAGTGACTAAGTGGCCGGGATCCGACAGAATGAGCGCCGTCTTAAATCACTCACTGATTATATATACATATATTATTGCGATGTACCGAAGTATATATGATTTTACTGTGCAGGAATTCTGCGTTATCATAAGACGAAAGATCGGTAGAGCGGGGAAAAATTGTGGCTTAGTGGATAGAGCGTCAGCACGTAGAGCTGAAAACCTGGGTTCGAATCCCGGAGTCGGAGAAAATTTTTCTCCACTCCACCGATCCTTCATCTTGGCACAAATGTTTTGGGAGAAATGGTCATTGGGACAGTGCATAACTGGGACTATCAGATTGGAAAAAATGGTTTTGGGAAACTGTCCGGGAACGCTTGGCCAGATCTACTTGTCCCACAAAGAATTATTTTTTTTTTAGGAACAGTAACATATAGAAAATAGTTTTGAGATCTGTTCACATTTGCCCATTTTGATCTAAAGGAACAGAATTTCATAAGTAAAATAGTAAATAAAATGTATACAGTAATTTTTTTTGTGGTATTATATTACTATGGTTATATAAAGGTTAAAGCATCTATAAATGTAATTTGAACTGGCAATGGAAATTACGGGAAAACGGCTGAACTGGTTTTAATAAATGACTCCTCATTTTGAAGCTTGGAACCCAAAGTTTTTCACAAAAATAGTAGTTTTCAGTGAAATTTTAATTTTTCAATATAATTTTCCTATTTTCCAAAAACCATCTGTCGTCAGTTTTGAGAACTAGCTAATTGCATTTCATAATAAAACAAAACACACACTACAGTAAACAATATTACACGAAGGCCATGATCTGCAAGAATGCTGACATTTTTAGAGCTTAAATTAAATCGGTTATTAAAAACTTAACTTATTAAAAATAATTTACAGGTTCGATTCTGTGGTGTGTAATTTTCTGAGTAGGCTTATAGCTGTGTATTGGATATTAAAAACTACAAAACTTGAGGTGGTTTGATGACATTATTACCATTAGAAATGAAATATTATAGTTAATGGCATGATGTGACTATTTGCCATTAATTATACATATTAATCCTATATTGATGAAAGTGAAACGTTTTGGGGTTATATAAGTAGATATAGAGAATATCTTAAATTAGATCTTGATTTCTATAATTTACTGAGTGGCTGCTATATATTATATATAGTATATGTTACTGAAAGCTATAAAACTTACGTGAGATAATAATATTATCAAAAATCAAGAATTTTTATAGTTATTAATCAAGTGGGGTTGGCTCTTTTTCATATATTTAATGGCAGTGTGGTGTAGATATTTATATGCGTGGTTCTCTTCAGTATTGGCTCGAGAGAAAGTATCTTTCATTATTATTGGAAGCAAATAACTTTCAGAATGTCTGGTACTCATCATTGAAAATAAATCTGAAAAATGTTTATGTGAACGTCTAATGAACTTAGTTTGCAGCATTTGCTGCACAAGCCACTAGTAAAATTATATTTATAAACAAGTAGACACTATCCAGGTGGGTCAACTTCACTGTCTCACAACTCACTCCCAGAATCTTGGAATGCTGGGTCATTTTGTTTAATTACTGTATCTCGAAGTGCGTGAAACACTTTGTTAGACGAAGGGAACTAGTCACATGACAAGTTTTGTTTTTCATTTGCTATAATTTTACAGTGATCCACACAAATGATAACTTCCAATTTTATATTAAATGATCAAGAGTAGCTCATATAATATGGGAGCACTCTTAACTGGGATACCCCAAAATTGATGACGTGTCCTGTTTTTGATCTCAGCTCCTCAATTATTCTATGGTATCTTTATTTTCTCCAGGAAGGGACTTCATTGGAACTACAAGCGAATGGCACAAAGATAGAATGCATGGACCACAGTTATGATCTCACATCTCAGATTAAAGTTGAAGACACTCCAGTGCCATTTAGCTTTGCTGTGGTGAAGTGTGAAGTTCAAGACAGTTCAGTGCCTATTAGCTGTCCTATGGTGAAGTCTGAAGTTGATGTAAGTGATCCACTCTCAGTATACAGAAGTGCTGGCAGTGCATTTTGGCTTATGTCCGAGCTATTAAGAATCTCAGATTATCGGTGTTTTCTATAGCTTCAGTTTTCGTCATTTTAAACTGCTTTCATTTTATCTTTGAAGTAAAATAATATTTTGCAATAATGTATTTCTCGTAGGCAACAACCATTAAGTGTTTTCTAGAATTTCAATTTTCATCATTTTAAACTGCTTTCATTTTATCTTTGAAGTAAAATAATATTTTGCAATGTATTTCTTGTAGACAACCATTTATATTAAACGTTATACCTGAAAATCTTGATTTGCATAATACACGTCACTGTTCGTTAACAGAAAACCACAATTTAAGTCACACGGAGTTAGTGTGCACTCGAAGTTGGTTGCTTGACGGTTGTCAGCCCACTTTGAGGTCTGTGGATATAGAGGGAAAAATTGGATCGGTGTCGGTTAGAGTTCCCAAGTAGCTCAGTGGTAGAGCGTTGGTACGTTAAACCAAAGGTCCCGGGTTCGATACCCGGCTCCGGAACAATTTTTCCCTCGAAATTATTCAACCATTTAAGTGTTTTCTAGAATTTCAATTTTCATTTAAACTGCTTTCATTTTATCTTTGAAGTAAAATAATATTTTGTAATGTATTTCTTGTAGGCAACAACCATTTGAGTGTTTTCTAGAATTTCAATTTTCATAATTTTAAACTGCTTTCATATTATCTTTGAAGTAAAGTAATATTTTGTAATGTATTTCTTGTAGGCAACAACCATTTGAGTGTTTTCTAGAATTTCAATTTTCATAATTTTAAACTGCTTTCATATTATCTTTGAAGTAAAATAATATTTTGTAATGTATTTCTTGTAGGCAACAACCATTTGAGTGTTTTCTAGAATTTCAATTTTCATAATTTTAAACTGCTTTCATTTTATCTTTGAAGTAAAATAATATTTTGTAATGTATTTCTTGTAGGCAACAACCATTTGAGTGTTTTCTAGAATTTCAATTTTCATAATTTTAAACTGCTTTCATATTATCTTTGAAGTAAAATAATATTTTGTAATGTATTTCTTGTAGGCAACAACCATTTGAGTGTTTTCTAGAATTTCAATTTTCATAATTTTAAACTGCTTTCATTTTATCTTTGAAGTAAAATAATATTTTGCAATAATGTATTTCTCGTAGGTAACAACCATTAAGTGTTTTCTAGAGTTTCAGTTTTCATCAGTTTAAACTTCTTTCATTTTACCTTTGAAGTAAAATAATAATTTGCGACAATGTAGGTATTTCTCATAGCCAACAGTCATTAAGTGTTTGCTAGAATTTCAATTTTAAACTGCTTTCGTTTTGCCTTGAAGTAAAATAATAATTCGCAATAATGTATTTCTCGTAGGCAATAGCCATTAAGTGTTTCCTAGAGTTAAAATTTTTATCATTTTTAAGTGCTTTCATTTTACCCTTGAAGTAAAATAATATTTTGCAATAGTGTATTTCTCGTAGGTAACAGCCTTCAAGTGTTTCCTAGAGTTTCAATTTTTATCATTATAAAGTACTTTCATTTTACCCTTGAAGTAAAATAATATTATGCAAATCTGATCTTTCAGGTAAAGCTCCCTGTGAAGCAGATTTGAATAATTTCAAGGGAAAAATTGTTCCGGGGCTGGATATCGATCCCAGAACAATTTTTCCCTTGAAATTATTAAAATAATATTTTTCAGTACTGTAATGTATTTCTTGTAGGCAACAGCCATTAACTGTTTTCTAGAGTTTCAATTTCCACCATTTTAAACTGCTTTTATTTTATCTTTGAAGTAAAATAATATTTTGCAATAATGTATTTCTTATAAGCAACAACCATTAAGTGTTTCCTAGAGATTTAATTTTTATCATTTTAAACTGCTTTCATTTTACCCTAGAAGTAAAATAATATTATAAATATAATATTAATAATGTACGAATGCCATGCAGTGTAAATGAATAAATACAATACGGCACATCTTATGTCACAAGAACAAATTGTATGAAAAAGTCTGCAATTTCAAGAAATAAAATTTTCAACAGTGATGAGTAGAGACGAAATATTTTCTGTTTCCTCTTATATTCTTTATGCACTTATTTACCTCAAATATTGTGGCAAACTGGTTACGTAAGTTGCAGTGCCTTTATAAATCACATGAAAAATTTTTAGCGTTTAAACTTGATTCCTATGCATTTCAATACCGAAAACTAGCCTGAATTTGAAGAAGGATTAGTGAAGATTTAAATACAATTATTCTGAGGGAATCAGTTCGATATTGAATAAAAATCATTACAGCCTTACTAAAAAGATTACATTGGATTCATTAGATTGAATGTCAGGTTCCTAACATGCCTAGGTGTGAACTAGAGCTCTACATTAATTACTCTTCTTTTTTAGGAAGACTCATTCGATCTGGATAGCGTTCAGCAGAAACAGAAAGTGGAAATGTCTTCGGAGGAGGATGAAGTGTTGAATGAGAGGTGAGTGTAGTGTATTGGTTCATCTTCCAGCCTTTTTTACCTCTATTTATATTATAATAGAGGACTGTAATTTGTCATCTTTTATAATATTCTGTATCTAATATATGGATCAGATTATCCATTTAGACGGCTCAATTTATTTTGGTAGAGAATTAAGATGGCCTCCTGATATGGAGGGCTGTAAATATATTGAATAAGCAGTCGCGGACAGCCATTGAGGGGTGGTCCTCCAGCTTGGGGGTTGGGCGAAGGGCTAACTACCCACCACCGTAAAAAACAGCTTGTTACGAAACCTTCTAATAAGCATCGGAATGGGACTGATTCTCTGGCACGACCACAGCAAAGGAATAAGGATTTGAGATTTGGTTCAGTTTCTGTCAGATGCGTTTCCAATTCACTGTGGGCTAAAGCAAGGAGATGCACTATCACCTTTACTTTTTAACTTTGCTGTAGAGTATGCCATTAAGGAAGTCCAGGATGACAGAGAGGGTTCGGAACTGAATGGGTTACATCAGCTGCTTGTCTATGCGGATGATGTGAATATGTTAGGAGAAAATCCACAGACAACTAGGGAAAAGGTGGGAATTTTACTTAAAGCAAGTAAAGAAATGGGTTTGGAAGTAAATCCCGAAAAGACAAAGTAAATGATTATGTCTCGTGACGAGAAAAAATTGGAAATTTTTTCCTTTGAAGAGTTGGAAAAATTCAAATACCTGGGAGCAACAGTAACAAATATAAATGATACTCGGGAGGAAATTAAACGCAGAATAAATACGGGAAATGCCTGTTATTATTCGGTTGAGAAGCTTTTATCATCCAGTCTGTTGTCAAAAAATCTGAAAGTTAGAATTTATAAAACAGTTATATTACCGGTTGTTCTATATGGTTGTGAAACTTGGACTCTCACTTTGAAAGAGGAACATAGGTTAAAGGTGTTTGAGAATAAGGTGCTTAGGAAAATATTTGGGGCTAAGAGGGATGAAGTTACAGGAGAATGGAGAAAGCTACACAACACAGAACTGCAGGCATTGTATTCTTCACCTGACATGATTGGGAACATTAAATCCAGACGTTTGAGATGGGCAGGGTATGGGGGAATCCAGAAATGCATATAGAGTGTTAGTTGGGAGGCCGGAGGGAAAAAGACCTTTAGGGAGGCTGAGACGTAGATGGGAAGATAATATTAAAATGGATTTGAGGGAGGTGGGATATGATGGTAGAGACTGGATTAATCTTGCTCACGATAGGGACCAATGGCGGGCTTATGCGAGGGCGGTAATGAACCTCCGGGTTCCTTAAAAGCCAGTAAGTAAGTAAGAGAAGCATTACCATGACAGTTAACTTACTACTTTTCGTACTACAACTGTTGTTCTACTAATCTGCAGTTCTCCAAGAACTGTAAGGTGTGGTACCACATCACTACAAAGTATTTGTTCTGCACAACATTTCTACTAAAGCTTCATTCACTTCACGTCGTTTTTACACAGACTCCAATAGAAGCGTGCTAGCTTGCTACTATTCGTGCTGCGCAATTCCTGCGCTGCTTAAGATGCCAACATGTTAGTCAACAAAGTGAAGTATTTTTCCAACATTGTCGTGACAACTTTGCTTACAACTGCTAAAAAATTTTTCAATAAAACCAATATGAATGTATGAATGTACATATTTGTTTTTGAGGAATATACCTTTCGGTGAGGCGTCACTTCACATTATTAGTATACAGTGTCGCCTCACCATTTTACACGCCTCTCTTACAAGTCAATTGGAACATTACTTATTTTTAATATATTATTGCAATTCTTCCACTAGTCTTTCCTTGTCTTCATCAATTCTTCATCATTATACCAAAAATACTGTAAGCCCCCTCACTCTACATCTCTAATTATTTGCACTTTTCACTACTCCCTTTTCCACATTGCTACTTTTTAGGTCTTAGTTTTCTTTTCTCACGATTTATTTCCCCTATACACCATTCCCTTAAATCATACTGTTTTTTCACCTTGTTTTCCCCTCTTCCTTCATCACTGCTCTGAACTATCTCCTACTTGCGTTACTCTACTTCTAGTCAGCCTCGATTTAGATCTAAGTTCCTTCACCCACTTCGGAATTGCTCCCATCTGATGTCCACTATTTCCATTCGCTTGCATTGAGGTCTTGTTCTGCTGAGCTTGCTGAACTTGCTGAATACCAGTTCGCGTCACTCTTGTTTGTTCAGTTGACGTCACTGCCTGCTTTCCGGAAATTTTCGCTGAGTTTGATACGTTTACAATTGACTCGCGTACACTCACCACACTTGTGTCACTAACCTCGCCTTTAGATACAATATTCTTGATTTTTTTCTTTGAAAATTTTTCTGTTCCTTTCCTTTTCTTCTGAGCCTACAATCGGTTCCTTTAACGTTACTAAGCACCCTCTATACTAAAAACCAAATTGTTTATCTTAATTTTGCTTCTTTCCTACTCTAAATGCATCTTGTACTTGTCCATCGCTCACGTCCATATCAAAACACTCCCAACACACTCCTAATATCTTCTTGTATGTATCGATACTCTGTTCTCTATCTTTTTCTTCTATCCCGAAAAATAACAAGTTTTTCCTCCTCAAATTGATCCCATTTGCTTTTCATAATTTCGTTTTCCAGTTGAATTTCTTCCATCTTCTTCCTTAGCTCTGCCATGCTCTCCTTCATTTCCATCAGGTCTTGTTTCACTGTACTGTCCTCCATTTCAGTATTACGCACACTTATTCACCGGTTTATCACAGGTCAACGCCTCTACTAAACGTTACTATCCCCTGACTTGCACAAAGCGAACCGACTTCCTCTGCAGCTTGCTTAGGACTGAGGATAAAACTAATAGAAAATATACATTGTGACTATAATAATAATAAATTTAGCTTCCTTTATGAAAAGGTTGCCAGATTTGACAAAGCGTATTACATATAATTTGGAAACATGCCTAAAAGGCAAAATGATATATATTCGAAACAGTTAGGGAATCGAATATACAAAACGTCAGAAATATTTACTGTATACAGCGTAAGAAATATGAACTATGAGGTTTTTTAATCTGCATTCTCTGAGTTGGAGTATTCTTTACACATGGCAATTTGCGAGTTGCTTATAGCTTGTGCTGCATTACTCAACATATAGCAATAAATGATCATACGGTTAGAATGCGAGCTCCATCTCCTCTGGATTTTAATTGGTAGTAAGTTGACTTAGAGCTGACATGCTAAAGAGCTCTGTAGTGAATTATCTAGATATATAAAGCTTTTAAAGAGGCTGAAAAAGTGTGTGGGTTTAAGTACTTTAATCAGTGCATCTATGGATTCTTCCATAGCTCCTTAAAGTTATGGCATTTTGTTATGGGAAAATAGCAGTGGCTCTGAAAATGTATTCATATTACAAAATAATGCAATCAGGATTCTAACTTCGTCTCTAGTTACTGCCTCACGTAGGCCATTGTTTAAGGATCTTTCGCTTTTGACTTTCACATCTATGTAAATCTACAATTGCATAAGTTATGTTTACCAAAAAAAATCTAGAGTTATATGAGTGTGTCAGTTGTGCATGGTTATAGTTTTTGAATGACAACAAAGTTAGCAACTCACACTTGTAGATGAACTAAGACACAGAATAACTTTTTAATGAGTATAAATTTGTAAAAGAAACTACCTAATACAATTAAGGTAGCAATTTTAAGTTTTTATTGGTTCACAGGTGTTATTGTCTTGAACTTTTTAAAATGTATTGTGTTATTGCCTTATTTGCCATGCCAAGGCCTATTGCTTTAATGTTTAATGGCCAATAATGTAATGAATTAACAAATAACTATTGTAATTGCCCACATCTAACACCTTCCACACAAGTTAAATATTTAGGAATTTTTATAGACCATCATTTACGTTTGGATGAACAAATTGATTTCATGTGTACAAGTATGAGAAAGACAATTTATAAATTCATAATACTACGAAATTATATCACTGAGGTCGCATTGAGATTAATATTTTTAGCTTTGCTACAATCATTAATACAATATTGTATAATAAATTGGGGTGGAGTAGCATCATCTGTACTTAATCCATTAATTTTATTACACAGAAGATTAATAAAAATCTGTGTAACCAAAAATATGGATTACCCAACAAATTTAATTTATACAGATTTTAATGCATTGTCTATTGAAGAAATTTATAAATATAGTTTACTAACTTACTACCACAGAAATCATATAAAACATAAATCTAATCGACATGAATATCGTACTCGAAGACAAAAGTCTACTTTCCCATTAATTGAGCCTAAATGTCATACAAGTGCAGCTCTTAAACATGGCGCTAGTTTCGGCCCAAGACTTTATAATAAAATTACAAACCATTTTCCAAATTTGAAACATTTTAAAATTGAAGCTTTTAAAAAAGAAATTTGTATAATTATCCATGATATATAATATTAACAGCTGTATTTTTTTACCTTTTATTTCTGTGGAATATATTCATGTTTTTATTGAATATCACTGACATCTGTCGGATTGTCAATTTATATTAAATGTGTATTTTCTCTCTTTTTCTCTTTCTTTTTATTCTTGCTCTTGTGTTGTATTTATTGGTTTAAATCAAATTACTTACTGTATTTAGTAAACTGTCCTTGTAAATTTTATGTTATATTATTGGCTAAGACCACACCGTACACGAGCCTGGCTCTTACAATAGTGGCTAGAAACATTTTTGTTTTATAATTATAATTTGTGCTCACTAGCTAGCTAGTTAAATAAATAAATAAGATTATTATTATTATTATTATTATTATTATTATTACTATTATTATTATTATTATTATTATCATCTTCATCATCTTACTGTAGATATCTCATTTCATTGTATGTATGTATTATATAGATAAGTACGGTCACGTATGGCAATGAATAAGCCATTACAACAGTAGCCTACATGAAGCACTTTAAACTTAACTTAAACTTTTTAAGATTACAATTTTCACTGCAAACTTACTTGCCGCAAAACAACATAACACAACTAAGGCGAAACTGCAGTGTCAGTCATTTCTTGCATGCCGAGATTGCAGACATACTATCCCCGGTGATCATGGTGCAGAACGGCTCCTGAAAAACCCGAGTGTCTCCAACTAACCTCACTGTATCATATCATCAAACATATGTCAATGTAAAGTGTAAATAGTATAAGAAAGAGACTGCTAGCCCGAATACAGGAATGTGAATGGCCAGCAGGACCAAACATATATTTTTTTTATTGGGTTATTTTACGACGCTGTATCAACATCTAGGTTATTTAGCGTCTGAATGATATGAAGGTGATAATGCCGGTGAAATGTGTCCGGGGTCCAACACCGAAAGTTACCCAGCATAGGACCAAATATGTTCAGTGAAATATATCATATCATATTTCGCGCAGGTATTCAATTATAGTGTCTCAGTGGAGAACAAAGTAACAGACATAGTATACAATACATGCAGTTCACTGATGTTGATTACTATAACATTAACTGTGTTGGATATCATACAGATAGGAAATACGTTACAAATTCAAATTCCTTTCTGTACTGTAGAGAGTGAAACTTCAAAATATTTTTTTTTATTATTACTATCATCATCTAATGATGATAATGATGATGGAATGTTGTTCCATTCATATTAGTCGGCAACATGATTCTTTTTCAGAAGTCGATTCCAATGATTCAACATACATTATGAATCGATTCTAACGATTCATTCACAATTCTTCCCGGTCTGCGTTTGTAACTATTCTTTTGAATCGTCAACAAACGACTCACAGGACTCTTCCCTTTGCAAAACATGAGTTAAACCACAGCCGGCCATGGTAGAACAAAAACGTTCTACATCCCTCGCATAGATGACATGAGAGTCGAGAAATTGAATGGTCTCTTTCTAATTGACTGAAACCATTCATCATGACCTCCGTTATTCTACAAAATTATCCGAGGCAGTGTCTCATCATTATAATTTACGAACTCAATCTTACAATCAAGTACATTTTTTACAGTAAATTTCTATATTTAACTATGCAATTTTCAGGTATGTGTTCATTATTTTTCATACTTAACAAATGCAGTATTTGAATTCTATTCTCACACCTTTCTTTAATCATTTATACAGTATTTGTTTCATAAGGATTAGAAATCTTTGCTTATTATCATTTGCGTATAAGTGTGTAATCTATATCATGAGCTATTTAACTCAACCTTGTTAAAATAACACAAATTCTTCCTCCCTGCTCACTCGGCAGCATTTGGCAAGGTTCGGAAATGACAGCTGACAAGTTAACTCAAACAAGTAAATACAATCGTGGGTTACGATACCATGCTGAGTCCACACCAGATGGCCCGGTTTCGTTTCCCAGTCGCGGCAAGTTACTTGGTTGAGATTTTTTCCGGGGTTTTCCCTCAACCCAAATGAGCAAATGCTGGGTAACTTTCGGTGCTGGACCCCAGACTCATTTCACCGGCATTATCACCATCTCATTAAGACGCTAAATAACCTAAGATTTTGATAAAGAGTTGTAAAATAACCCATTAAAATAAAATAAACCATGCTGCGATTCGTTACAATTCTTTCGAACGACGATTCCTTGATACCACGAATCGAGTCTTATGATTCTTTTTTATTAATCGTTCGAATCGACCCAACTCTAATGCATATCCATGCATGAGGTGTTTAGTTGGAAAATCAGATATATCACTAAAACATAATTTTTCAGTATGAAGGAAAAACGTTTGCAAGGAACCAAGAATTTGTAACCAATACTATTGTGTAGACTGATAAATTTTCATTTCAGCATTGTGGATTATGTTCAGAAGATTGAGTCATCAAAATGCGACGTAAATATTCGTGATGAAGACAAAGTGATACAGAGTGGCAGCCATAGACCCGACCATTCAGATGGTAGTGACATGTACCATAATTCTAACAACTGTAATATGTGTAACGAGGTTTTTGCAACACAGCAATCTCTGCAACGTCATTTCCGGACTCATACATCGAAAATATCGCTCAAATGCGATGTCTGCGGGAAGTGTTTCTCGGAAAGGATAAGTCTAATAAAACACGTCCACTTACACAAACAGAGGAGTCAATTCAAGTGCGATGTGTGTGGGAAGTGTTTTTCACAATCGGGACGTTTAAACCTACATTTACTTATACATAGTGGGGAAAAACCATTAAAATGCGACCTTTGCGGAAAGTGCTTCACTCAATCGGGACATCTTAAATATCACAGCCGCGTACACACAGGGGAGAGGCCATTCAAATGCAATGTCTGCGGATTGTGTTTTTCACAATCGGAACACCTGAAAACTCATTCTCGCCTACACACCGGTGAGAGACCATTTAAATGCAATGAGTGTGGAAAGACTTTCTCGAATGTGGGGAATCTAAAAAGACATATACATCTACATACCGGCGAAAAACCATTCAAATGTGATGATTGTGAAATGTGTTTTTCGCTTAAGGATAATCTAAAAAGGCACAAGCGCTTACATTCAGGCGAGAGGCCTTTTAAATGCGATGTATGTGGAATATCTTTCTCGGAATGTGGATATCTCGAAAGACATGCTTTCCTACATACAGGCGAAAGGTCTTTCAAATGTGCTTTCTGTGAAAAATGTTTCGCTCTTAAGACTAGCCTAGAAAAACATATCCGACTACACGCAGGCCAGAGATAATTTATTTGGAATTTTCTTCTGTAGAAATAGTAAAATAAATAAATATTCACTTCTCCGTCTTCATTCACAAGAGTAAAGCATGTGGATTGTGATTCTTGACCAGTGGATATCCTGAAGTGCATTCGGAACTTTTTCTATATGTTACTCTGTGAATTATTACATTATTAGTATTTATTTCTTCCACACCTGTGGAGTAATGGTCAGCACGTCTGGCCGCGAAACCAGGTGGCCCGGGTTCGAATTCCTGTCGGGGCAAGTTACCTGGTTGAGGTTTTTTCCGGGGTTTTCCCTCAACCCAATACGAGCAAACGCTAGGTAACTTTCGGTGATGGACCCTGGATTCATTTCACCGGGATTATCACCTTCATTTCATTCAGACGCTAAATAACCTGAGATGTTGATACAGCATCGTAAAATAACCCAATAAATAAATAAAGTATTTATTTCACCTTTAGAGATAAGGCCATAAGGTCTCCTTTTCCCTTCTACTGGGTATTACAAGAGCAACATCAAAAATACAATTAAATTTAAACTTACAATTAATATTAAATTTAAAGTTGTAATAAAATCGAACCGTAAAAATGTTATTTAATTAATAAAAAACTAGACAATTTATTGTAACATTTAACAATGGAGAAAGAATTTGTTACTTAAGCAAAAATTACACTCATGGAAATAATATTAGCAAATGTTATTAGTTTGCTTTATAAAACACTTTTCTATTATTATTATTTACTTATACTATAAGATAAAGGATGGGTTGAGCGGAGCAAAATTCTCTCCGGGCACCGGGACTCGAACCCTAGTTTTCAGCTCTACGTACTGACGCTTTATTGACTAAGTCGCACCAGATTCCAGTTCCTATGCCAGATTAAATCCTCTCAGTTTAAGTTTCACCTCTCAGTTTTCCCTTTAGTGGCCAACCCTCATGCACTGTGTCACAGATGTGTGACAGTGGCACAATGTCCAACATACGGTGTGCAGAGGTGCACTCATGAGTGACTAAGTGGCCAGGATTCGGCGGAATGAGTGCCGTCTTAAATCACGAAGTGATTATTTACGCATATCATAGAAATTATCTCCTGCACGGGGACTCAAACCCAGGTTTTCAGCTCTACCTCACTCGTAATGAGTGCACCTCTGCACATAGTGTGTTGGACATAATTTATACGGATTTTATTTACTTCCAGACTCTAGAATATACAATGAATATTAAGTTATTATTTTTATAGCACATAGATCTATTGCTGAGAAAGTCATTAATGTGATGCTGCATCTGTAAGTAGGCTATATAAAATTTTTAATGCCTGTAATATATAAATTAAGATTGCTTTCCCAGATGAATCCTGTGAAATTGATGGAGTACTGTTATCATAGAATTGTTGGTTGAAACTCCTAATATTATTATCACTTATTTTGTAGGTGTCACACTATGCATTTTTATTTGTCAGATCTACTTTTATTCTCTGTAAAGCACGTATAATGACGGACAACAGTCATCTTTCTTTGTTACAGTTGTTGGAAAACTGTGATATTTTATTTTCTACATGTGATTACAAGCATTACCGCTATCTTGTAGAGAACATTATGTTACGGTACAGTAAATATTATAGAAAAACGAATAAAATATATTTGAGAAGTTCCAGAGAAAATACACAAATTTAATCTTCTAACATGAAATGTTTTAAGTTCTACATTTTTGGAGGATTTCAATTATCTCCTCTATGTCTCGCGAACTGAGAAAAAAATGGGATTATGAGGATATAGTACATGAGTTATTCATATATTTAAAAAAGGCATAAGACTCAGTTAAGAGAGAAGTTTTATATAATGTCCTTTTTGAATTTGGTATTCCCAAGAAACTAGTTTCATTAATATTGAAGTATGTCTCAGTGAAACGTACAGCAGAGTCTGTTTAGGCCAGTTTCTATCTGATGCTTTTCCAATTCACTGCGGGCTAAAGCAAGGCGATGCACTATCACCTGTACTTTTAAACTTTGCTGCAGAGTATGCCATTAGGAAAGTGCAGGATAACAGACAGGGTTTGGAATTGCATGGGTTACATCAGCTGCTTGTTTATGCAGATGACGTGAATATGTTAGGAGAAAATCGACAGCTATTAGGGAAAATATAGGAAGTTTACGTGAAGCATGTGGAGAGATAGGTATGGAATTAAATCTTGAAAATACAAAGTATATGATTATGTCTCGTGATCAGAACATAGTGGGTACGAAATACAAGTATAAAAATTCGAAATTTATCTTTTGAAAAGGTGGAAAAGCTCAAATACCTTGGAGCAACAGATGACACTCGGGAGGAATTTAAACACGGATTAAATACTATCGGAAATGCCTGTTATTAGTCGGTTCAGGAACTTTTGTCATCCAGTCTGCTCTCAAAACTGTTGAAAGTTGAAATTTATAAAAAGAGTTATATTACCAGTTGTTCTATCTCACTTTGAGAAAGGAACATAGGTTAAGGGTGTTCCAGAAAAAAGTGCTTAGAAAAATATTTGTGGCTAAGAGGAACGAAGTTAGAGGAGAATGGGGAAAGTTACACAACATAGAATAATTGCATATATTGTTTTCTTCACCTGACGTAATTAGGAACATTAAATCCAGACGTTTGAGATGGGCAGGGCATGTAGGACGTATGGGCGAATCCTGAAATGCAGATAGTATTAGTTGGGCGGCCGGAGGGAAAAAGACGTTTGGGGTTGCCGAGACTTAAATGGGAGGATAAAATTAAAATGGCTTAAAGGGAATTGGGATATGATGCTAGAGACTGGATTGATCTTGCTCAGGATAGGGACCGATGGCTAGGTTATCTCAGGGCGGCAGTGAACCTCCGAGTTCCTTAAAAGCCATTTGTAAGTAAATAACGTCTCCCGAAGTCTCAAATTCCGCTAGAGTTGCGTATACTGCTTCTTGTGGCTTTTACGAGTCACGGCCCTATTGATCCCTGTGCCTGGCGGGTGTCTATGGAATAAAGTTTTAGTTGATAAGCTGGTGGAAGTGATATGTTGAGATAGACGTAGGTTGCAATGTTTTACATTTAAGATATGTTAACTCTAGAACACAAATTTACATATTTACACTGGCGTGAAACTTCGTAATGCCACACTAGATGAAACTGAAGAAACAGCTGTAAAGAGTTGGTGTATAAGCATCAAGAAAAGAAAGTAGGTCTACTAAAAGTAGTGCCAATTCGCTAGTTTAATCGTAGGGATGATCAGTGTTTGATGTAAATAGTAAGTATGCCTTGCATATACGCTTTCTGGTAGATAGTGGTGTATCGGTAGATACGAATCGAGTTTTCGTAAGGTATAAAATAGGCGATGTCAATAAGTCAGGTTTGATTTGTTTAGAGTTTTGATAAACATTATGTACCTACTTTTATTCTTGTGTAGTGCATAGCGGGATCGAATATTTACCAGCAGGAGCATTCCATTATCACGTGTGGGTCATTCACACTCATTTTACTAATACTCTTTTTATTATTTTGTTTATCCGGAATTAATTTTTAAAATGTCAATGGGTGCCTCAAATACTGAAGGAAATTCTTTTTCATTTGTTTCAAAACTCTGTGAATCTAAGAATTTTTTATTGGAATACAATTTTTTAACAAACAATATTCTATTAGCTATATATACATTATAGGCATTAAATTGTAAAGAGTGAACAAATTGGAAAAATTAATTATTTTGCTACTGTCACGTGTAAGACACTGTTGTCAAGTGTGGGACATTGTAGCCTATGAGGTCTCATTCTTTTTTTCGGTTACCAAAGGAAATAAATACATAATATCAACTCATAGTCTATGTTAATGTTATATTATTGTAATATTAGAAATGTCCACAATTGTTAACTAAATGTGAATAAATTTATACAGACCCCTATTGCTGGAAATCACTGGCCCAGGAAGTATCTTTACAATTTCACTACGGCTGTATTGTTGCTTCAAATAAATCTCCGACCTGGCCTTTAGGCCGTGTCTCAAAGCTCAAGTCCATACTACACACTAATGACTAGCAACTAGGTGACTTGTGAACTACACACTAGGGAGCTTTGGAAATGTATGCTTGAAACATGGCCTTCTTCATAGACTATTTCTCTAAAAACCACGACATCACGGTGCAGCACTGAATTAAGAAGGCAGTGTCCTAATGCAGTTTCATTACGAATTCTGTGAAAAAGATTAGGGCTTAATATATTACAATGATGTTTAAAACATTGTACAGAAGGTACTAACAATGTCAGTGTTCAAAGTTAACGTGTTATTCTACATTATATTTACATTATTTCACTTCCAAAGCATTTTCAGATTTCATAACCCCAATTGCTGATGAGGTATCCATGTTTGTTTAGTGAACAAGTCAACAATCGAGCAAGCATTTTCGTTGACTAGCTACTACGGACTTGATTGCTATGCACTATTTAGCTTTGGATCATAACTTCTGAGGTCACATCCGGCTATTTAGTCAACAATCTAGTTCACTTCAGCTGAAATTGTAGCTTTGAGACACGGCCTTAGTACAAAGTTTTAATACCTGGTCCCACTTTTCCCAACATTTCCAAGTAACTTCATCATCACTGTTTGCTGGCACTAACAAACGTTCGCCATCACAGAAGACTTCACATCTGTTTTTCCAACAAGCAGAATTGATTTCCACATCAAAAAGTGTTTTCCCCCAGAAAAAGTTTGAATAGCTGTATTTCAGGGCTTTAAGTGTGACAGTCAAGTTTTCTTGCACTCTGCATTTGCACTGATTAGATGGAGTGTTTTTCAAAAGCTTATGTGTACCTTTACTGAAAATAAATATAATAGCTAAATTTTTGGTCGTAATAATATCTGTACTAAATATTTTCCTATCTTTCGTGTAAGATATTAGTTTCCGATATGTTTAGAAAAGTTGAGAACAAGTAGTTCACAGCAACTTGTAATAAATGTTTCTCAACTGCTCTGTTTCTTTAAGTCACTTCCAGTTATAGAACACTTTTTTCAGTTGTGATGGATGAGATCAAGATGGAACCTGAGGTTGACCTATTGGGCTTACCACCACATGATAACACATGGAAAACAGAAGAGAGTAAGGTTTTATCAGAGGTAAACTGAAAAGTATTACTTTTTTTTTTTAACACTGGGATAAGTGCATACATTTTCCACTTTATATTCAGTAGACGAAATTAGATTTCCAGACCGTAATTGTCTGTATCGTATAACGTGTCGTGGTTTGGACTAGCAACATGAGTTGCGCGTGGATTCGAGTCTGGATATGGGAAGCAATTTTTACATAAAGTGCCGCTAGCAGTGTTACCAACTGTCACAGTGGCCTACCTGCTAAATTGGTTTTGCAAACTTTTTATATATCCGACAGATTTAGAATTATCATGTTATATATAGCCTGTGTAACTCGAATTATACTTACATTATATACAAAACTCTCGTAGGCTACATAGATATACCACAGTCTACTATATACAGTCGCGAAACTCAATATATAGTAAAAATGCAAACAGGGGTAGTTGCCCACCACTAGGATCGCTACTATCGCCTCATCATCGCAGATCTCTCTCCTAGCAGACGACAAAATATGTTACACTTTCATTGTGTTCTTTTGGAAAAATTAACACCTTCCTTGCATTATTGAAATATTAAATGCATAAAGTTAATTTATTATTTTAATGAAGTATATTAAATTCCACCATAAACTCGAAGATACCTGCAAGAAATAAGTTAATATAATTTTTGTTTGTGCAAAACGAACTGAAATTTACTATAATAGCTTCACTCATTCAAGATTATAGCGATAATTAACTATGAAACCAATAAATATTAATTTGCATTTTCCTTTACAGCAATAATAATGGAAATATGAATTAATGGAGTAACTTACGTGTACCGGTACTTGTAGTGTAGACTTACGTAGTTAACAAAGTGGGATGAGGTTAAGCAATAATAATCACACCAGAATTGGAAATAAAACGTGATCAATAAATTTTATTGTAACAGACTTTTTCTACGTCTCTAATAAAGCAACAAATAAAAATAACAACAAAATTAATAGCTATAATTAAAAACATATCCTTTGAAAAAAAAGTAGACCTAAGCAATAACAATCCCACCAGAATTGAAAATAAAACGTGATCAATTAATTTCATTAAAACGAACTTAATTATTCTACGTCTTTAGTAAAATAACATAAAAATAATAACAAAATTAATATCTACAATTAAAAATATATCCTCTGAAAAAAAAAGTAGACCTAACCTTTATTTCTCTGGAAATTTAGCAGAACTTTAACCAGTATCTAATGTCCTTTCGGTTAGACTGAAACATTTCATTGTGAAATTTAAGGATATAATGTATTCTAACAGTCACAAAGAACTTCAAAATTAAGAGTTTTGTTTCTGCACGGCATTCTTGTGGAAACCCAGGAACCTTTCTGAATCTTTCGGAAATCAGAAAAGGATAACTCTGGCCTCTTTCTCTTATTGTTGCTACTATTTATAGCACTACAAACATCTCCTTCTTGTCCCATATTATTATTCCAATTATTATATTTTAGCCATTAACATTTTCATTACAACCAATAACAAACATTTCACAAGCATCAATGTGAAATACGCAACGAGCTAGCACTCGATAGAAATACGACACAGTCCAAAGTCGACCATGGACAGTCTATTGTTTCTAGTTGCTAACCGCTTGGAGCGCTTTATCACGAGATTTGCAAAAAAACACCTCAAGCTTCGCGACTGTATATAATAGACTGTGGATATACCATATGTATTTAAAATTGTAGTAGCCTACATGGGGATTTAACATTGCCATAAGAAATCCATGTATATGGAAAATTGAAAGTGGAATTTCATGCAGCTGGCCACATGTAATAAATTAAGGCCCGTTACACACTTGAGATCTCACTAGCAAGTAATACAATTCAAGAGATCTCTCTAGCGAGAAAGAGGCAAAGAGCCTTCCTCCACACACTTAGGTACAGGGTGCGAATTAACGTGGCGATTGGGGGATTTTTCCCCCTGTAGGAAAGTTATTCCCCCTCTCTAAATTCATATTAACATCCCTGCCAGGGATAATTCTATCCCCCTCACAAAATATAATTGTTTTAATACGAGTACATGTACTTTATAAAGTATACAGTAGGCAAAGAAAATGATATTGATGTATTATCATCACTGGAAAGCTGACAACAATCATTAATTTAGGAATTACACATCTTATCTTAAGCCTGCTCATGGATATAATTATTATTATGGTCAAGATGCAAGACAAGAAACTCAGTGCGACCAAGCGTTGAGTCGTATCGAATGAGGATAATAATAATTTTACTTATGGTATTCTCTATCTAGGATTATATCCCCCCTCATCAATAATCTTAATTCGCACCTTGCTTAGCTAGTTCCTGCTATCACAGATCACACCTCGCTATGATCATCTATGCACTGCCTTCATGCAGAAAGCATTTTTCTGATTATAGTAATCACTCGTTGGGGGAAATATTATAGGTTATGTATTTACGTATATTGTCGTACTTACATATATAACCTGTAAGTATAAAGTCGTACTCCACAAATTATGTACGAACGCTACTACCGTTGAATCTGAATCTTCAGTTGATGAGGAAATGGAGTTATATGAACATATTTTGTTAATGAAAAGAAAAAGTAGGTCTAAAATTAAAGCCAGAAATAACTGGAAATCACATTATATCTCATGAAGATAAGGGCGAGTTTCGGACACTGACTTCGATTTGGATGATGATAACTTTAGGCGTTATTTCAGTTTGAATAGACCTCAGTTTTTTTTTTTACATTCATAATATGAGAGAGAATTCTTTACTATGTTCTGATTAAAATTATGTAAATTGTTAAGACATACAGATACAATTTCAAATCTTATAATTAATACTATTAAAGCACATCAAAATAAAATATAGCCATAGTCCAAGGCTTTATAACATGATAATAAATAAATTCCCAAACGTAACTTACAATTTCGTATTTTAAAAAATCTATTAAAAATTGCTGTTAACAGAGAAAAATTTAAAGTTCAGTTATTGTGATATGTGTTTTTTCTTCTTCTTTTATTACTTTTTACTCTTATTCAATAAAATGTCTTAACATTAACTTATGTAGAATGTCCCCTGAGCACGAGTATGTAACTTATTCTTTCTGGGGCTGCTAGAGAGTTCTTATATAAAAAAAAATCAATATGTATCTTTGTTCTGCCAATAAAGTATTATTATTATTATTATTATTATTATTATTATTATTATTTATTTTCTGATCATCTGATTTTGTCTCCTGGTTTATTCTTTAAGTTTCGTGTTTTTATAGTTTTCATCCCATATATCACATAAATAGGCCTACGGGTGACATCATACAAGTTCGATAAGTTTCTGACTGCAATTATCAGCCATCTTTCCTCATTATCAATAAAAACAATACAATTCATTGCCACCTATGATATTACTTCTTCATCTTTTTCTACATTCAATCGTCATAAAGAGTATAAATGTCAAATTTCTTTGATAAATGTGTCAAGAGAATTCGCTGAGCTACCGATTTCAGCGAGAAACTCGCTCGAGGTTTTTGCTTCGAACGAGAATCTCTTCCAGTGTGTGGACGTCCATTTGAATCGATGTTATCAATCTTTGAATTTTCTCGCAACACATTTCTCGCTAGCGAGATGTCTTCAAGTGTTTAACTGGCCTAATAGGCCTTGTAGAAAAGAAGGCTATTTACTGATTATTGCCAACTTATCAGACATGATCTTTTCACAACGTACTATCAGCTTTAGGTTAGGTGATTCAAAATAATTATACCATGGCGTAACTATTATAATTTCGATTGTGTATTTCATTTTAAAGATTTTATTTTTGTCATGAGGTTACTTTTTTTAAAAAATACACGAATAAACAGTAATTTTAAGTCTTAATATGTTTATTTGTGTTACAGATTCTAGCATTAGCAGGGTTATTATGTGTTTATGATACACGGTAATTTTTTTAGTATTCAATAAGCTCTATTATGTAAGAAATACGGGTATATGCATTTTTCTATATATTTTTATAGAACACGCCATTAAATTCGAAGAGTAACTGTTTCTTAATTTAAGCAAGTCTAAATTCTATAAAGCAATCAATATTATTATTAGTATTAGAACAGAGAAACGTTCATTATAACCCTGGGAGCGACATAATGACATGGAATTCAAACTCTTTTACACTTATTACAGTATGTAAGTTATTTTCAGTAGGAACACCTGGCCTGTTATTATTAGTCATTGCCTGTGATCTTTAAGGCTGGGTTCCTTTGGTTCCCATTCTGCAGTCAGTTCTCTTCAGAACTTGGTAGCAAATGATTTCCACGCAGAACCAAATTGATGGTTAACATCACAGTCTACTATATACAGTCGCGAAGCTTGAGGTGATTTTTTGCAAATCTCATGATAAAGCGCTCCAAGCGGTTAGCAACTAGAAACAATAGACTGTCCACGGCATTGCTTACGGTCCACGGTCGACTTTGGACTGTGTCGTATTTCCATAGAGCGCTAGCTCGTTGCGTATTTCACATTGATGCTTGTGAAATGTTCGTTATTGGTTGTAATGAAAATTTTAATGGCTAAAATACAATAATTGGAATAATAATATTTTACTAGAAACGTAGAAAAATTAAGTTTGTTTTAATGAAATTTATTGATCACGTTTTATTTTCAATTCTGGTGGGATTATTATTGCTTAGACCTACCTTTTTTTTTAAGGATATGTTTTCAATTATAGCTGTTTATTTTGTTGTTATTTTTATTTGATACTTTACTAGAGACGTAGAAAAAGTCTGTTACAATAAAATTTATTGATCACGTTTTATTTTCAATTCTGGTGTGATTATTATTGCTTAACCTCATCCCGCTTTGTTAACTACGTAAGCCTACACTACAAGTACCGGTACACATAAGTTACTCCATTAATTCATATTTCCATTATTATTGTTGTAAAGGGAAATGCAAATTAATATTTATTGGTTTCATAGTTAATTATCGCTATAATCTTGAATGAGTGAAGCGATTATAGTAAATTTCGGTTCGTTTTGCACAAACAAAAATAATATTAACCTATTTCTTGCAGGTATCTTCGAGGTGGAATTTAATATACTTCATTAAAATAATAATAAATTAACTTTATGCATTTAATATTTCAATAATGCAAGGAAGGTGTTAATTTTTCCAAAAGAACACAACGAAAGTGTAACATATTTTGTCGTCTACTAGGAGAGAGATCTGCGATGATGAGGCGATAGTAGCGATCCTAGTGGTGGGCAACTAACCATGTTTGCATTTTTACTACATATTGAGCTTCGCGACTGTATATAGTAGACTGTGGTTAACATACATGAGGTCAACTTTAAAGTAGGTCAATGAAGTTATTTCTTATGATGCCTTTATGTTCTGTAGGAAAGAAATTTGTCGAATCTGCAAGTGGGCGGCATGAAAACAGAATGCGTGGACCACAGCTATGATCTCACTTCAGAGATAAAAGTTGAAGACACACCAGTGCCTATTAACTTTCCTGTGGTGAAATCTGAAGTTAACGACACTTCTATGCATATCAGCTCTCCTACGTTGAAGTCTGAAGTTGTTGTAAGTGATTCATTATTAATATACAATAGTCCTGACAGTGCCATCAGAGCCATTTATTAATTTAGAATACTATTAATTATTTTCATATTTTCGATATTTCCTCAATTTAAACTGGGTTCACTTTAGATTTGATATAAACTAGTTACTCGCAAAGAAATATTTCTGTTAGGTAATAGATAATGATCAGGTTGCGGATCGAGTTTTGGAAATAAATCCTGAAAAGACAAAGTATATGATTATTTCTCGTGACGAGAATATTGTACAAAATGGAAATATAAAAATTGGAAATTTATCTTTCGAAGTGCTGGAGAAGTTCAAATATCTTGGAGCAACAGTAAAAAATATAAATGATACTCAGGAGGAAATTAAACACAGAATAAATATGGGAAATGCCTGTTATTATTCGGTTGAGAAGTTTTTATCGTCCAGTCTGCTGTCAAAAAATCTTAAAGCTAGAATTTATAAAACAGTTATATTATCGGTTGTTCTTTATGGTTGTGAAACTTGGAATCTCACTTTGAGAGAGGAACATAAGTTAAGGGTGTTTGAGAATAAGGTTCTTAGGAAAATATTTGGGGCTAAAAGGGATGAAGTTACAGGAGAATGGAGAAAGAAACACAGAAGTGCACGTGTTGTATTCTTTACCTGACATAATTAGGAACATTAAATCCAGACGTTTGAGATGGGCAGGGCATGTAGCACATATGGGCGAATCCAGAAATGCATATATAGTGTTAGTTGGGAGGCCGGAGGGAAAAAGACCTTTAGGGAGGCCGAGACGTAGATGGGAAGATAATATTAAAATGGATTTGAGGGAGGTGGGGTATGTCGGTAGATACTTGATTAACCTTGCTCAGGATAGGGACCAATAGCGGGCTTATGTGAGGGCGGCAATAAACCTCCGGGTTCCTTAAAAGCCAGTAGGTAAATAAGTAATAAACAATGATCCCGAGACCAAGGAGAAACATATTCTTCCTAGGAAGAAGACTTCGTTGTAACTTTGCATTATTTTATTCGCGTTGCTGTACTGCTAATTACTATGTTGAGCTTAGGGTGGGCTATCAATATGTTAAGATGTTAGTTTTGTAGAAAAAAAGAAATATTGTTTTTTTAATAACATAGTTGTGTAAAAAACAGCGTGTTACGAAACCTAACAGGGATATTATGGTAGAGACTAGATGATTCTTGCACAGGATAGGGGCCAATGGCGGGTTTATGTGAGGGGTGCAAAGCAACCTCCGGGTTCCTTAAAAGCCAGTAAGTAAGTAAGTATAGTTGCGTTTATTCAGGTGCAAACCAATGTATGGGAATATGACATATGAATAGCTCCATTCTGGGTCAAAATTCTATATCTAAAATCCCAGAAATCAAACATTCCGAAACGATGAAAAATGCAGAATGTAGAAAAATAGTAATACTGTTTTTTTTTAATAACATAGTTGTGTAAAAAACAGCTTGTTACGAAACCTAACAGGGATATTATGGTAGATTCTAGATGATTCTTGCACAGAATAGGGGCCAATGGCGGGCTTATGTGAGGGCAGCAATGAACCTCCGGGTTCCTTAAAAGCCAGTAAGTAAGTAAGTATAGTTGTGTTTATTCAGGTGCAAACCAATGTATGGGAATATGACATATGAATAGCTCCATTCTGGGTCAAAATTCTGTATCTAAAATCCGAGAAATCAAACATTCCGAAACGATGAAAAATGTAGGATGTAGAATGTAGAAAAATAGTAATACTGTTTTTTTTAATAACATAGTTCTGTAAAAAACAGCTTGTTACGAAACCTAACAGGGATATTATGGTAGACACTAGATGATTCTTGCACAGGATGGGGGCCAATGGCGGGCTTATGTGAGGGCGGCAATGAACCTCCGGGTTCCTTAAAAGCCAGTAAGTATAGTTGTGTTTATTCAGGTGCAAACCAATGTATGGGAATATGACATATGAATAGCACCATTCTGGGTCAAAATTCTGTATCTAAAATCCCAGAAATCAAACATTCCGAAACGATGAAAAATGTAGAATGTGGAGTGTAGAAAAATAGTAATGATTTTTTTTTAATAACATAGTTGTGTAAAAAACAGCTTGTTACGAATCCTAACAGGGATCTTATGGTAGAGACTAGATGATTCTTGCACAGGATAGGGGCCAATGGCGGGCTTATGTGAGGGTGGCAACGAACCGCCGGGTTCCTTAAAAGCCAGTAAGTATAGTTGTGTTTATTCAGGTGCAAACCAATGTATGGCAATATGACATATGAATAGCACCATTCTGGGTCAAAATTCTGTATCTAAAATCCCAGAAATCAAACATTCCGAAACGATGAAAAATGTAGAATGTAGAGTGTAGAAAAATAGTAATACTGTTTTTTTTTAATAACATAGTTGTGTAAAAAACAGCTTGTTACGCAACCTAACAGGGATATTATGGTAGAGACTAGATGATTCTTGCACAGGATAGGGGCCAATGGCGGGCTTATGTGAGGGTGGCAACGAACCTCCGGGTTCCTTAAAAGCCAGTAAGTAAGTAAGTAAGTATAGTTGTGTTTATCCAGGTGCAAACCAATGTATGGGAATATGACATATGAATAGCTCCATTCTGGGTCAAAATTCTGTATCTAAAATCCCAGAAATCAAACATTCCGAAACGATGAAAAGTGTAGAATGTAGAGTGTAGAAAAATAGTAATACTGTTTTTTTTAATAACATAGTTGTGTAAAAAAACAGCTTGTTACGAAACCTAACAGGGATATTATGGTAGAGACTAGATGATTCTTGCACAGGATAGGGGCCAATGGCGGGTTTATGTGAGGGTGGCAACGAACCTCCGGGTTCCTTAAAAGCCAGTAAGTAAGTAAGTAAGTATAGTTGTGTTTATGCAGGTGCAAACCAATGTATGGGAATATGACATATGAATAGCTCCATTCTGTATCTAAAATCCCAGAAATCAAACATTCCGAAACGATGAAAAGTGTAGAATGTAGAGAGTAGAAAAATAGTAATACTGTTTTTTTTAATAACATAGTTGTGTAAAAACACAGCTTGTTACGAAACCTAACAGGGATATTATGGTAGAGACTAGATGATTCTTGCACAGGATAGGGGCCAATGGCGGGTTTATGTGAGGGTGGCAACGAACCTCCGGATTCCTTAAAAGCCAGTAAGTAAGTATAGTTGTGTTTATTCAGGTGGAAACCAATGTATGAGAATATGACATATGAATAGCTCCATTCTGGGTCAAAATTCTGTAACTAAAATCCCAGAAATCAAACATTCCGAAACGATGAAAACTCGAATAATATAATCCCGAAGTCGAATATTCCGAAAAGGAAAAATTCCGAAATTACAAAAATGCCCGAAAGAATTAATTTTACACTACCTGCAAAAAAATGAAGCGATTGAATTGTCGCTTGTTGCTAGGAAATCATTAATTTGCAAACCATATTTTTTGTGTAATGTGTTTAATACAGATTCAAAATCTTCTGTCTATCGTCCAAGAAAATGGAAGAATCAGTGATAATACTTTTTTTTAAGAAGAGGGTATGATATTGCTATTATAGGGAAAATCCTTTGTAACTGTGCTCAAGTACACTCCTCAAAGCTATGCCGGAGCTATCACTATTGGAAAACTGTTAAAGATCTTGAAAGAAGTGAAGGGACCATCAACTGAGCTCATACCTTCACTCAGACCCATTGTCCGAACAGGAAAATTTCAGAGGCAGAGATGGTCAGGTTAATATTGCATAGATAGCTGCTATTAACCCGAACATGGAGTCCTGTACCATCAAGAAACGAACTGTTTATGATATAGTGAGGATCACATAAATGTAGTTCTTAAAAGTCTAATTTGGCCGTCTCTTCAGTGTTGCCAACTAATACCATTTATCACCGAAGAGGGAAAAATCACACTGTTACGTACTGAAATAATAATAATAATAATAATAATAATAATAATGATAATAATAATATAATAATAATAATAATACAATAATTACATGTCTTACTTATTTACCATATCTCATCTTCATATTGAGAGGTGTTTGCTGCATGATTCAGTAATTTATGAAATAGTATATTTTCCTTCTGGAATTTTCGCATATTATATTGGTAATTAGGATTAGTATGATCCTATATTAAAATTTATTTTATGCTCGACCATGCCGAAATGTAGTAATTATTCACCTGGTAGCAGTCCTTTAATGCATGTCATTAAAGTACACCTACTCATTAAAGTACAGGCGTTCAGCCATGACAACTCAGCTTACAGGTCTTCAGCCAATGACAAGTCAGCTTTATACCGTTATGAAACCGCAAGTATCGATTATTATCGGATATGCAATCGAAAGAGAATTAGCGAAAAGTCACGGAGGCTGGAAATCCAATACTGTCGCAGAAGGTTATGTTCTGTTACTATAATAATTAGCGTTAATTGTAAATAATATTCAAATAAATTCAATTTGTCATCTCGTTTTTCAATGTCTAATTTAATTTCAGTGTTATATCAAAGTTAATATTTAGTTTACTCTGTAGGTTCTTATAGGCTATCAAGATCAATGTGGACATCTGTTCCTCGGAAAAAATCAATAGTTTCGCGTCTGCGCACATCTCACAATTTACGAGGTATTGCTCAAGGTCACTTAGATACAAATAAAATGAATAATTTCAAGTTAGAAATATGGTCGAGCATAAAAAGTCGTATGAAACTCGCCTATAATGGTAATTAAGAAAGTTGTATGAAAATTATGAAATTCGCTTGCACAGCAGTTTCACATATATGACTCACATTGGCATTCAAGAGCAAGAATTAATAAAGATCACTGGTCACAGCTATGCATCTTCCCTGAAATCCTATTTACTAATAAATGAAGCGCACCATTTGGAAATCCTGAATAAGTTGAGGAATACACAATGTACAGGAGTGGCAAAAAAAAAAAACCGGATCGACCCTTGTAGCTGATTTCAGAGCTTTTTTCACTCCAGAGCACGATAGACTGGTAACTAAGACTTTCGTGGTTCCAGTCCTGCCTGGGAAGGAAACTTTTTCTTGTTCCTTATTCAAATTTATTCCCAATACTTTTCGATTGCAGCGATATTTTACTATTTAATTAGCTTATTATTCCCAGAACATAAATTTTGTCAGCAATCGAAAAGTACTGGGAATAAATATGAATAAGGAACAAAAAAAAAGTTTTCTTCCCAGGCAGGATTCGAACCACAAAAGTCTTAGTTACCAGTCTATCGTGCTTTGGAGTGAACAAGGTTCTGAAATCAGCTACAAGGGTCGGTCTGGTTTTTTTGTCACTACTGTACATCAACGAGTTTCACTTCTTTTACGCACACGTTCAATATAACATCAACTGAACCACCAACCACTAAAACATTCAAATTTGAAAATTGTACATTCAATCATTGTTCCTTTTAAAATTATTAATGTCTGTTTTTTATTTCATTTTCCTTAATTGAAACTTTTCTTGTTTATTTCATCATCCCTAATTAAAACTTTTTTAAGACTTGTTTATAGTAGTTAGGTTATGTTATAGCTTCTGCTATATGATATTATGAATAGTCACGTATCAGAGATTATTTAATACTAAGATATATTGAAAATCATCTGTGAAGCGACGTTGATCACTGGGATCCGGATAATTGAAGCGGAATGCAACTGATTTAATAAAAATGAAACTGAATGAACAAAGCCTTCTTGACTAGTAACCGTCCACAGAGTTCAATGATGATTCTATACTTTGCACAACTGATAACAAGAAATTAGCTGATCACAACACACTACTGCCATCTAGCAGAATATTTCTAATGTTGAGATGGTACATACAATAATACATTTGAAGGTAGTTCAGTATATCCCTAAGTCAATTTTGTATTGTATTAGAGTACTTCGTTACTTCAAATCTTTATATACTTTCTTGTAATCGTGTAATAGTCAATTACATCCCACTCGAGTATTGATTTCCTCTAGATCAGTGTTTCTCAAAGTGTGTTCCCCGTAACCCCGGGGTTCCGTAAGCAACTCTTAGGGGTTCCGCACAATTCCTTATGTGAAATTATTTACTTTTTAATCTTTAAAATATAATGTTATAAAAACATGAAAAAGAATAAGAACAGAACTATAACTGTTTATTTAGCCATTCTATTCACAATAATCAGACAACAATGGGTACCGTTTACGGCAATCTAATCATTAATGCACATTGTTGAAATAATAATAATAATAATAATAATAATAATAATAATAATAATAATAGATGCGCTTGAAATAACTTACGTGTCTGCAGCTAACACATTTTTCAACAATAATGCACAGGTGAAAATTGTATACGAAATTAATTGAAAGTTCTCTGAAGGATATTTCGCAGAGTTGTTTTGACGTTCCTTCAAGAAAGTAGAGGAAATTTCTTTTGGAGAAGAAAGAACATTAATTTGAAGTTCAAGGTGAGTTATGTGTTAATTTTGTGTCTCAACGTTTATTTCGTAATATTCGAAAAAAGGCCAATGTTTTAAAGAAAAATTGTGCGAGTTTTGTCATCCTTTCTTCAGAATTGTGTAAATAGAGGGCAAGACCGATTATTGCGCGCTACGTCATCGAATTTTTAATACAGAGTGATACCGATCCTAACTCTACTTTTTTTAATACAGAGTGACACTGAATCATGGATCAGTGGCTTAAAACAGGATCGTTAAAACAATCAACATCCAAGTGTGCCACTATAACTTCAACTAACCCTAAACAAATATGTGGGTCTGATGAAGGCGAAATGGAAACACCAGGTTTACAAAATAGCTTCTCGTCACCTGAAAATGTGAAGGAGCCAATATCAAAAGCATAACATGAACCTGTAATTAAAAAACGTAAACATAATGAGAGTTACTTCATGGATGCTAAAAATTGCCCTCAGTGTGTAATATGTGGCAGAATTTTACCTAATAATTCGATGGCACCTTTAAGTATTAATTGTCCAAAAATATGCAGTCTTCAGTTTGTAGTAGTGTGTGAATATTTCATATACATATTGTTTACCTAGGCCTATATCGTTTTGTTATTAATATATTAAATATATTGTTGCAATTTTTGCTCAAACGTCTCCCTGATGTTAGCTATGTTAATATTATACGAATTACTCATATTAAATATTTCACCGTTACAAGTCATTTTTAAGGAAACATGCTGCGGAAAAGTTTTTGGTTTTATTCTATTGGAATTTTATAATATGTGTGATTCGTATCGTGAAAAACAGATTCCTATAATGGCATGCGAAAATCATTTGATGGTAATATCTTAAAATACAAATCAAGTAGTTTTACTTCTCAAGTGAGTTCAGCAGTACAGTATATTTAAATTGATTACTTTACTAATTTAATTCAATTCTACTAATCACTAAATTTTATAGTATGATTCTCTTTTCATTTATAGTATTGTAGTTGTATTATGATATTTCTTTTTATTTATTTTATTGTATTTGTATTTCTGATGGTGTGATGGCCTTTACTTCACCAGAATAAATCTATACTAATAATAAATCTATAGCCGAAATTTTTCTGGTAATTTTCGATTTTCCAAAAATAATTGGTGCTAACATATGTAATTAACCACCCTGAAACCGAAAATCGCATTTTTGAAATTTTTGTTTGTATGTCTGTCTGTATGTTTGTTATCTTTTCACGCGATAATGGCCGAACCGATTTATATGAAAATTGGAATATAAATTAAGTTCGTTGTAACTTAGATTTTAGGCTATTTGGTATTCAAAATACTTTATCTAAAAGGGGGGTTATAAGGAGGCCTGAATTAAATAAATCGAAATATTATTGATTTTTGTGTAAATGTTACATAACAAAAGTTTCTTTAAAAATGATTTCCGATAAGTTTTATTCTTTACAAAATTTTGATAGGACTGATATTTAATGAGATAAATGAGTTTTAAAATTAAAATAACGCCATCTAAGATGGTGCAATGAATTAAGAACAAATGACTTCGTCTATAAGGGGCCTTGGACAACAACAATCGAAACAGGGGCCTTGGACATCAACAATCGAAAGCTATTAAACATAGCCTACAGAGAATGTTTCTGTGTTTGTATGAAGTAATATAATAATTATAATTATAATTAATTACCATTGGAAAGTGTAGTTTCTCTAGATGGACATAATGCTATAATGTTATTACAGTAACGCCTGAGTAAATCGAGGACAGGTAAGATTAAAATAGCTTCTTATGCACAGAAAATTTGATGGGCTATTTTGTACATTCGTTTTCTGTATTTCTTAAAATAATATGTACACTCATTTTAATCTCAGAGAATTAACGAACAACGAGAGTGTATTGATTTAGTATGCAGTAATAGTACGTTAGCTTAGCAATCCATTATTTTATAATTCAAATTTTAACTATGCTCAATTGAATCGTGTTAAAATACATAAAATATATATGCAATAAATGCAATGCAAAAAAAAATTGGGTAATGAGCGAAGCAGATTATCTTGCGCTGTTGTAAAAGTTGTTCCCTGGATCAAACGTCCTATTTTAATTATGTAATTACTTTATATTTATTTCTAACAGGTGCAGCGGAGCGCACGGGTACGGCTAGTAATTAATAAATAAATAATACAATTTTCTACAATTCTCTGTCTCGCCAAAAATACGTTAGAAAATTAATAGGCATACTGCTCTCGTAAATTGGGCGAATGTTTTCAGTGTGATTGTACTTCCTTCCAGACTGCCGCTGTCACTGTTCCCTCCCACTCCAGTACCTCGCTAGACTAGTCGGAACCGCATTCCTCTCAGCACTAAACTCCTCAGAGGATGACAGTAATTTGTACCTTAACTCTAAGTTCGAACTTAAACCCACGAGTATGATATGTTCATACCTGCACAAGTACCTTTCAGCACTACACTCATTTCGCTGACAACTCACTCACTGCACTGGAACTACGACACATTTTACTGATTCTATCCTGATTTCACTAACACTTCAGAAACATTTCACTGTTGAAATATTTTACACGGCCACTATAAACTATAAAGCTTCACTGACAGAAACACACTTCACTTACACAACACACTTCCTCACTGATACAACACTTCAATAACAGAATATCAATTACACCCTTTAAATAGTGTGTATAATATACTACCTTCTATTAGTAAAGTCCTTGAGCCTATTCCTAAATACATTTTTGATTATTGGTAAAGCCTTTAGTAAGTCTGCAGGTAAAGCATTCCAGTCCATAATAGTACGATTGAGAAAAGAAAACTTTCCAGTGTCCGTCCTCTGTCTTCTTTCCCTGAATTTATATGAGTGGTCGTTCCTTGAAGAGTAATTTGGCGGCTACAACCTATTTTTTATTTCTCTCGAGGGAGGCTCACCTATGTATGTTTTGAACATTGCGCATAATCGAATTCGCGTTCTCTGTCCGTGAGTGTGCCCCATTTTAATAGTGAATTTTTACGACACCACTTGAGAGCCCGTTTTTTAATCTCATCCAATGTCTTAATATGTTCTAATCTGTAAGCACCATATTCCATTACTGGACGTTCTAGTGATTTATATGCAATCTCTTTGGATTTATCAAAGCCTTTACTTTCTTGAAATTTTTTAGTTTAGTTGAATCATATACATTATTTCCGACATGTGTATTTTTAATTTGTTTGATGCGCAATCCACCTGCTGTCCAAAATGGCCGTTTTTCTGAAGCCGGTAAACACAGAGCAGAAGAAATTCCGATTTATTAATTATTCATACCATACTACATATACTTAAAATATTATCAAAATATAAAAATAGACCTCCACGAGTTTTTATATGATTGTCATGATTTCACATGGAATGACCCTAATGCCTCTGATGTAGGAAACCAATGGCCCAGATTGTTAACTAAAGCTCACTTCAGTATTTACTCACTTTTCCAGGAAGACTTGTTCGATGTGGACAGGGTTAAGCAGGAACAGAAAGTGGAATTATCTTCAGAAGAGGATGAAGTCTTGACTGAGAGGTTAGTGTACTGTTACAGTCTAGTATATACAGTCACGAAGTTTGAGTTGTGACGGTGCTAGGAACAACAGACTATGCCAGTACTATTTGGCATTGTCTGTAATGAGGCGATATTAGCGACGGTTAGCAACTATCTATGGATGCATATTTACTAGGTATTGAGCTTCGTGACCGTATATACTGGACTGTAGTACTATCATAGTCTAGTATATACAGTCGCGAAGCTTGGGGTGATTTTTTGCATTTCTCGCGATAGTTGCTAGCCGTTTGGAGCGCTGTGTGTACTAGGAACAATAGACTGTGTCACTGCCATTGTGATCTAATACACGCCGTAAGGCATACCATGTGACTCGCTTAGCCCGATCACAAAGTGTGGCGTTTCAACCATAATGTAAATTAATTCGAATGCATAAGAAGTAACATATATTTCTCTAAAATGTAGTGTAATTGCATTAATAAAATTTAAAACAATGATTAGGAGACACTTCAGACATAATTCTTTGCGAGTTAAGGTGTAATATTATTTTTGGTGTGAAAATTACGTTGTTCGTATGTGTAATAGACCTGCCTGCCTTTATTTCGATTAAATATTGCGAAATTTACTGTACATTCATCTATACACGATTCAATAATTTTCAGTTGCACCGCACGATATGTTGAAATTATAGGTTATGTTTACTGTACCAGTTGCCCCTTTCTGTCTAATTTTAGTCGTCTCCAATGCCCTGCTATTCATATAGAAATATAGGTTATGTTTACTATATCTTATATTCCTAAATTCGCAATTATACATTATAATTAAGCATAATGTCGTGTATGATACTCCGCACATTCAATTTGTCTGTATTTTACTACTACAACTGAGTATTGAATTATTGTATTTATCTACTACCTAAGAGACGAAATAACAATCGTACGTACACTAATTTCACAAGAGTGGTATGATAAATTTTCTGTCTTTATCAAGGAAGGTAGATGTGATATATTAAAATCACATTATAAATATTTTTTTATTAAACCTCAAAATAGCTTCCATTCTAAACTTAAAATGTTGATGCGAAAATATTATGTTAACATATAAAATTCTCTTTACATTAAAATAACACAGTTTTGTAATTATTTCTGCAACCTATTATGTAACAAGATGTAAAGGGAACTTATGGACACATTACACTGAATAAAACTTAGCTATGATACGCAATAAAGTTATCCCGAACATATATTACGGCCAGGAAGGTGAGTTCATATAATATAACATATACTTTATGAAAATAATATATAAACCTTATGTATTTCGTATTTCAATAGTGGAAGGAAGGTGTTAATTTTTCAAAAGAACACATATCAAAAGTACAATACATTTTATCGTCTGCTGGGGAAAGAGTCTGTGATGAGGCGATAGTAGCGATCCTGGTAGCTAGCAACTATCTATGGATGCATATTTCAACTGTCTATGTTTGCATATTTAATGTTATTGCAAGTTATCTTGAACCTTCTGAGCAGGGACGGCGGGGCAGAGGGAAGGAAGCGCATAACGCGGGTGGAGCCAACTGAGTTGTTTGCGCATGCTCCGCAGCATAATCTCTTGTCAAGAAACATAGTACTATTTCCTTGACTGCGTACCAGTAGTGTTACCATGGAGCAGCAACCACAGGGTAGTAATTATGGTGAAATCACACCACCGCGGAGAAAAAGTAGCGCTGTTATCCACAGTGGAGAAAGAAATATTATCGCAAATATAATAAAATTAAGCGTTGCGAGGAGGAAAAATTAAACAAATATTTGCTGGAACCTCTTGCTAAGGAATATGAGAGAGCGGCTAAATACTCTGGCAAAAGTATTAGTTCCATGAAGAGAATTAAAAATAATACTGAATTACGACCGAATGAACCTCACACTACTCCGGGAAAGAATAGGTATGTAATGTTTAGAAATTATTGCTATAATAGTTATGTACAATAGTGTGTGTATTGAGAGCGACATAATGAATTACTTCTGCAAGTTATTATTTTCTTATAGTTCTACTAAACATATTATTTCATTCCAGAATTAGACTTGTGTAAAGTTGAAGTGGACGACTTCGATCAACACGTTATTCGGGATACAATCGAAGAATTCTATCGTGTTCAGAAAGTAGTACCTACGATTAAGAAGATAATACCGAATGGATGATGCCATTGGCGAAATAATTAATTTTGGAACAAGCGATGATGGCAGCAATGATAGGGATATGGATTGTGTATAATTGTAAATTAATGTAAATTCAAATAATAAGCCTGTAAAATATTGTTATAAGAATATGTACGTATTAGCTGAAGGTGTAAGTCATGCAGGCCTATACAATGTATAGAAGTAGCTGTAGTAACTTCTCCATTGCCGGTCCCCAGCCCGGATGAGCAAGGAGTGTACACATGATTATATTTAAATACTTACTCATTACAGGGTAAATAAAGCTTGCTACGAAACTATGTTCTCCTCTCAAAATCGGAGTATTGAGAGAAGATGATGTCTGTATTGAACCAAGTTCTTTTACAGTAGAGAGCCGTAAGGTAAAAGAACCAACATTTTTTTAAAAAAGTCACGTTACCCGAGGGAGGGGCATCCTTGCCGTGTCGTTATGTTGATGAGTACACGCCGTACCAAGCAGTTCCAAAGACAGACTTAGGGGATGTAAGATTCAAGATAACTTGCATTGACAGTAGTAAGTATTGATCTTAGCAACTGTATATACTAAACTGTGGTACTATGGTGGTTTTGTTTCTTCCATTCTTTAACGTCCTTGCTTTCATTTTTGTATCCATTTCAGCGTTGTGGGTAATGTTGAGAAGACTATATCACAAATGGGCATTGATCGTGAAGAAGACATGTTACCTCAGTGTGGTAGCAATAGACCAGACTGTTCAAACATCAGTGACATAAGCCATAATTCTATGAATCTATGCAACGAGGTTGTAGTAACACCGGAATTTATGAAACTTCATTTTCATACAGACAAAATAAAAAAGTTATTCAAATGCAAAGTCTGTGGAAAGTGTTTCTTGAAATTGAGTGATATACAGAGGCATGCACTTCTACACACAAGCGGGACTCCATTTCATTGCGATGTGTGTGGGAATTCTTTCAGAAAATTATGGGTGTTAAAGAGACATGAACGCATACACACCAAAGAGAAGCCATTCAAGTGCGATGTCTGTGGAAAGTGTTTCTCAGGTTCGTCATATTTAAAAAAACATTCACGCATACACACAGGCTACAAACGCTACCTATGTGACATCTGTGGAGAGTGTTTCTCACATTCGATGTATTTAAAGAGCCATACACGCGTACACACAGGCGATAAGCCATTTAAATGCGAATTGTGTGGATTGTTTTTCTCACAAGTGAGAGACTTACATCAACATGTGACCATTCACACAGGCGAAAGGCCATTCAAATGCGATTTATGTGGAAGGTTTTTTTCAAAACAAGGACATTTACAGCAACATGTGCGCATTCACACGGGCGAAAGGCCATTCAAATGCGATTTATGTGGAAGGTTTTTTTCAAAACAAGGACATTTACGGCAACACGTATGCTTTCATAAATAGCCATTCAAATACAACTTGTGTGGAAAGTTTTTCTCGGCAATTTTAAATAGTCACGCACGAATACATACCGGTGAAAAGCCAGCAGGTTTGAATAATTTCAACGAAAAATTGTTCCGGAGAAGGTTTTTTTCAAAACAAGGACATTTACGGCAACACGTATGCTTTCATACATAGCCATTCAAATGCAACGTGTGTGGAAAGTTTTTCTCGGCAGTTTTAAATAGTCACGCACGAATACATACCGGAGAAAAGCCAGCAGGTTTGAATAATTTCAAGGAAAAATTGTTCCAGAGAAGGTTTTTTTCAAAACAAGGACATTTACGGCAACACGTATGCTTTCGTACATAGCCATTCACATGCAACGTGTGTGGAAAGTTTTTCTCGGCAGTTTTAAATAGTCACGCACGAATACATACCGGAGAAAAGCCAGCAGGTTTGAATAATATCAAGGAAAAATTGTTCCGGAGAAGGTTTTTTTCAAAACAAGGACATTTACGGCAACACGTATGCTTTCATACATAGCCATTCAAATGCAACGTGTGTGGAAAGTTTTTCTCGGCAGTTTTAAATAGTCACGCACGAAATACATACCGGAGAAAAGCCAGCAGGTTTGAATAATTTCAAGGAAAAATTGTTCCGGAGAAGGTTTTTTTCAAAACAAGGACATTTACGGCAACACGTATGCTTTCATACATAGCCATTCAAATGCAACGTGTGTGGAAAGTTTTTCTCGGCAGTTTTAAATAGTCACGCACGAAATACATACCGGAGAAAAGCCAGCAGGTTTGAATAATTTCAAGGAAAAATTGTTCCGGAGAAGGTTTTTTTTCAAAACAAGGACATTTACGGCAACACATATGCTTTCATACATAGCCATTCAAATGCAACGTGTGTGGAAAGTTTTTCTCGGCAGTTTTAAATAGTCACGCACGAATACATACCGGAGAAAAGCCAGCAGGTTTGAATAATTTCAAGGAAAAATTGTTCCGGAGAAGGTTTTTTTCAAAACAAGGACATTTACGACAACACATATGCTTTCATACATAGCCATTCAAATGTAACGTGTGTGGAAAGTTTTTCTCGGCAGTTTTAAATAGTCACGCACGAATACATACCGGAGAAAAGCCAGCAGGTTTGAATAATTTCAAGGAAAAATTGTTCCGGAGCCGGGTATCGATCCCGGGACCTTTCACTTAGCGCGCGAACGCTCTATAAATGGAATTATTCAATCCTCCTTTACAGGGAGCTACTACCTGAAAGCCAGATTTGTATAATACTTTCGTTACTGGAGGTACGTTAACAGAAAGCCACAAATTAAGTCACACAGTATTGTGTGCACTCATAATTGAGTTCTGGCGTCTTGTCAGCTCATTTGAGCTGTATGGATATAAAAAGGAATAATGTGAGGAATGTTACAACAGATGTGCTAAACGTGAGGAATGTTCACTGGTACAGTATTATGACCAATGGAGATTGTGCCCTCCTACTCAACCAAAGTATCTTTTCCTCCGTCATGAATATTAATAATCCACATCATTGCATAGCCGCTACAATAATTTTACCTGGCATTCAGTTTTCTATAGTTTATGTGTATATATCCCCTGATACTCCTTTCACAGTGAATGACATCTAGTATATTCTGTTCCAGGTACCTGCTCTATATCTAATGGTGGGGGATTTCAATACATCCCTCCACTTTTGGGGCTCTGATTGTGGTGGTGGTGGTGATGTATGTAATTATTCACACTGCGAATGGGTATATACCCGGTTGCAGTGATAACTAATTACACTCAATAATGACAATTAATAATAAAAACAACTAATTAAAAAGAATAATAAATAATAATAATAATAACAAGGAGCATACTAAATTAAATGAAGCACAATCAATTAATAGTACATTATGCAACGAGCTTATAATGATAGTAATTAAGACGCGAGGATGTTTATGAAACGAGCGCAAGCGAGTTTCATAATTTTCATACGAGCGTCTTAATTACCATTATAGGCAAGTTTCATACGACTTTTTATGCTCGACCATATTTCTAACTTGAAATTATTTACAAGTATTCATGTAATTCTTATGTGACTGGGTAGCGAACTGACCTTGTGCAATCTCGTAAATATTGAGATGTGCGCAGACGCGAAAGTATTGATTTTTTTCCGGCCAACGAATGTTGACGACCTTGATATAAATTCGAGAGTAAGAAAAACGTTAAACTTGATATAACCTTGAAATTGAATTCGACATTGAAAAACGAGTTGACAAATTGAATTTATTTGAATATTATTTACAATTAACGCTAATTATTATAGTAACAGAACATAACCTTCTGCGACAGCATTGGATTTCCAGCCTGCGTGACGTTTTGCTAGTTGTCTTTCGATTGCATATCCGAGAATAATCGAAAACCTGAACTTTAATGAATAAGTGTACTTTAATGGCATGCATTAAAGGACTTCTACCATGTGTATAATTACTACATTTCTGCATGGTCGAGCATAAAATAACATTTAAAGTAAATCTAATTTGTATCTTAACCCTAAGTTCATACCTGCACAAGTACCTTTCGGCACTACACTTATTTCGCTGTCAACTCACTCACTGCACTGATTCTATCCTGATTTCACTAACACTTCAAAATCATTTTACTGTTCAAATACTTTGCACAGCCACTATGAACTGTAGAACTTCACTTTCACGAACACATTTCACTTACACAATAGACTTCACTGACACTACACACTTCACTGACACAACACACTTCCTCACTGATACAACACTTCAAATAACATAATATCAATTACATTCTTTAAATAGTATATATAATACAGGGACATCATTTTATTTTTACTAACATTTTTAATATTAACTTGCCTATACCTCTGGATCAACGCCTTTTGCTATCCACTTCCACGACTGGAGTTCGATGATACTGACGTAATAGACAAACAAATCACTTTACTAGGTATAGGAGGGAAGAAAAGTAGTTCATCCATTTATGTAAACTAGGAAATATTGCGCTTTTGAGTTTAATCATTTTCATTAGGTTTTTGTTTAATCAGAATACAGTACAGTATTAACAATGAGTGTTTTTACTCACGAACTGAGCTGTCCATGCGGACGTATTCATTATGCAGTGTATATTATACTGTCTACAACACATTAGCGTACAATATAGAGAACGAAGTTACATTGAAAAATAATCATAATATGGATATTTAAACACATTTCGATACAGGCTTCAGTTCTAATGTGCATATTATCGCACTATAGCATATTGTACTTAATTTCAATTACCAGTTCTTCGTACTAGTAACTCATGTTGAAATAATTCTGTACCTGCACTATAAAAAGTACCTTACGTACTGTAAATTCAATCTTCACTTCTGCCCGATCCGAAAAGATAAAATTACTCAGACATACTATCTACTGTCCATCCAAGTGGTTATGTCGTAGGGTCGTAGAAAGGAGGGAAATCACTTGACAGTTAATTACTTAACGAGGCCCTTTTATTTAAGTTATGTTAAACAGTTGTATAATATTACGTAGACGTCCAATTCCTAACAGAAATTAATGTTCTCAGAAAAGAGCTAAGACAGCCCAGCCACTAGCTGGCGAATAAGAGCTGGTTGGGGAAACCGGGATACGACGTAGGCAAATGGACGACAGTACCTGTGAGAAAATGATTCAATATTGAAAATGCGAACATATTTTTGGAACGTACTGTAGCTACAATGACTGTATATGCGGTCTTGGATCTGTGTGGAAGACGGTTGAAGGGGTGGGAGTGAAGTACATTAAAAAACTCAGGTACAATAAAAATTGAAGTAAAAATAAAATGATGTCCCTGTATACTACCGTCTATTAGTAAAGTCCTTAAGCCTATTTTTAAACACATTTTTGGTTATTGGTAAAGCCTTTAGTAAGTCTGCAGGTAAAGCATTCCAGTCCCTGATAGTACGATTGAGAAAAGAAAACTTTCCTGCAATGATGATGATCATGATGATAGAGAAATAAAATAGCGGAAGGTATGTACCTGCCTAAGTCTGTTTACCCTGAGTTGAGGAGAAACAACACACCTATCACTGGCTCACAGTACTTACTCCATAACATATCTCCATTTGTAGTCCAGTTTTATACACGCATTTCGAGTTTTCTCTGATTCATAACCTACATGGTAGTGGCCATTACTTCATCTGAATACGTTTCTCCACTTTAAGTCCTGCAGAATCTCCTTCTCCAAACTGGGTTATTAAAGAAATGGATTTTCGCAGTCTGTTATTCTATGATAACGGCCATGAATGTGTGGACTCCGTAGGCCTAGAACAGTGATATCAAAGCAAGCGCATTTTTCTGACCTTGGCATCGAGCGCAGGCAGCAAGCACTAAGTATGGAAAGAGGAAGGCTTGTGTATATGAATAAACAACCTATTCGATTAAGAAAACAGTGGTTCACAAACTTTAAACGGAACGTGAAATTTTATGTCGTTATTTTTATATGGCTTCTTTCTGTTTAATATTGTCTCTAAAACAAAAGTACTAACACTGATTTCTTAATATTGCACTTGTGTTTTAAATGTTAATAACATAACAGAGAGTTAAGAAGGAATATTCACTTATATTCCATAGTAGTATAATATTATACTGTATTAAGTGGATGAGACACATCATTCATAAAGAAAGTGATATTCCAAAGAAAGAGATTGAGTATGACATGATAAGTTGGAATTTATATTGATGGTATCTTTAGCCTTACAAAAGTAATCAATAAACTAATCAAAACAATATTACAGTGCAAAGCAAAGTTACGTAGGTATTGTATCTGTGTTAAGTGTAACTAATTATATTGCATACAAAACTCTTATCGCATTATGCTTTTAAGGTGATATTTGTGAGCAACTTCCTATCATCAGAATATTAAATTATTTTCTCGAAATGTGCTGAAGCTATAGAGCTGACATTTTTACAACACATGGGCACGTATCTTTTGGTTATGATGTAACAGTAGTTGCTTTGTTAATTAATTTTCTTACAAACAATTTCCATACGAATATTTTCATAATTTTCAATACACTATCTTCATTAATACGTATATACTGTATATTAGATTTACGAAAACATTCTGTAAGGCTAATAAATAAATAGGCCTATACCTGAAAATTTCGCTTTTCTATACGAAAAGTAGAGAAAATATTTCTTTTGAATAAAAAATCAAACTTGTAAAAAATGGGCATTAAAATTAAAACTTACATTCTTATAATCCACTTATACTTCTCAGACAAATCTAAAAATTAACATGGATACAGTTTTAATAAGTTCTATTCCCTTTATCTATAGAATCAGTGCCAGCGGCATATACCATCTTTTTCGTCTGTCTCTTTCCTTTCTGCTGTAAAGCGCTCAGGCTGTCCTGAGCTCTAAAGCGCGCGCTTGCTCCTATGGGCATCAATTGACATGCCTGGCCTGGAAGAACACTTTTCAAATATGGTAACTATGTCGGCAGAATATTGTATCCTCCGCTCGTCCTACAGGCCGAAACACTTCTTTGTCCTCTGGCTGAACGTATGTGTGCAGAGTTGCAATCCCAGACCGCAAACGTGCCTTACACCAACTTGAGCACCATCCGACCTAACAGAATTTTGTCCAGTTTAAACATCTTCGGGCCAAATCTCGTCGCACTTTGTGCGATACTAAGAAGACGTTCTGGACAAACTATGTCACTTTCTTGAAAGAGAATGTCCCTGCTAACGTCGTATGGGACAAATTCCAACGAATAATGGGGAAACATTTACCATTGCATTATTTTGAAGATTGCATTACTGGAGGCACGTCCCAACAGCCCCCTCTTAACGTTGTTAACTAATCTGCTCCTAAGGTCTATAAAGTGTGTGTCAAATTGAACTTATTTTTAATTTTTTTTTATTTTTAAAGCGATGAGCACTCTAAATCATTGTACTGTACGTACAGCGCTCTTGGGACGATAGGGGCTAAATTGCCTATTCCATGCGCTGGAATTTCCCTAAAGCCTCAAGTAACTTGAATTCAAGTCACGTGATTTGAAGTACCTGAATTCAAGTCGCCGTTCAGACATATTCAAGTTATTTTGTTTTCAAGTAGGATAAAATGGCGTCCATGGATGTTGTGCAATTAGGAATTTCTGTAGTAGCAAGTCTCCGTGCCAGAGAAATGATAAATATATTGAAGAAATGGAAGACGTGTTGTTCAGTACTGTATGTGTTAGGAATTAGATTATTAAGAGTAATACACCACCATTGACTATTACAAATAGAATAAGTTAAATCTTCAAGCAGATTTAATAATTCTTATCGCAAATGTAATAAAATATAAGTGAGTCTGATTTACCATAATTGAAAATGATTATCTTGAAGCTGTTACAGTCCCCCCCCCCCCCAAATCTATCAACTATATTGAACCATGCCAGTTTCGGCGATAAATGTCATCCCTTCAAGCAACGCTCATCTCTTCTTAATCCTTCATATCTTCCTCACTTCTTTTCTATCTAAAGTTTAATCGTTTTTTTATTCTTTTTCATAGGCTATCTCGCAGCTTCCTTTGCATTTCTGTTACGAAACTTTGCAGTTTCTATAATCCGCAGGCCTTCGTGAATTTTATACAACTTCAGAAACTCAAATACTTGGTCATTATTTCACTTACTGCTGTTTCCTATTATTTTACGTTCGCAGTAGAACTGAAAAACAATCAGCTGTTAGTTTAACACTCTTAAAACAGCTGTTAATTTAAATTCCCGCTCTTTTCTCCTTGAATTCAAGTTATCAAGTGACATTCACACTTTTCAAGTGTCCTTTCAAGTCAAGTAAGAAGTAGAAAGGGATCCAACTTCACTTGAAACTTGAATTCAAGCCGTTACTTGATTTCAAGTCAACTTGAAACATAGTTCACAGTTTTCAAGTTCGTCTTTTCAAGTGACTTGAATTCAGGTTACTTGAAAAGTGTGAACGAGGCTTAACAAAAAATAAAAAATTGCAATTCTACTGGCTAATAACAGTATTTTTTAGCAGTATATTTATGTTTTGTAGAAAATAATCTCAGAAAATTTTGCAAGAATCAGGATACACTTACTATCATATTTTTTATTACAGGCCATTTTTTACATAAAACCTGTAACAAACATCCACTTCTGTTATTTCCTTACCTTGCAAAAGACTTCAGAATATAGTTGAGCTGGCAAGTTTATTCCTTGTCTTTGTTTTCATATTGTTTACGGTTGAGAAATCCTTCTTCACAGAAACAGTAGCTTGGGGTTTTATGAAAGTATGCTAAACAAAATTAACAAGGAGTGGAAAAGGCACTGTAATGTCATTTGCTGCACTGAGCAAATTCCTCCATAAAATTTCCACATACCGTACATATATTTATCTATATTAGTAATAGTAGTATTGTGCAATAATTGCCATTTCATGTCAATGTCATTTTTTACAAAAAAAAAAAATAGAATTTAGCTGCTAATGAAGCAGCTGACATATGAGGCACTCAGAAGCAAAGTGATACAAGTGACATTTAGTAAGATTTGAGGTAAATGACTTTGAAGTTGAAAAGGAAATTAAAAAAATCTGTTACACGATGCATTTCGTCTTTGTCGTTGCACTTTCCAAGTCCAAGGTATACGGCCCTTTCTTTTTTCTCGAACCCACCGTGTCAAGGCATGTTAGAAGAGTGGCTGATGCCACAGCTGGGGAGTGATAGTGTTAATTTCATATATCAACAAAATGGCGCTCCACCTCACTTCCACAACGAATTCCGGACATTCCTGAATGACCGATTGCCAAAAAGATGGATTGATCGCGCGAGGGGAGACGACATGCAGCTCTTTTCCTGGCCTCCACGTTCCCCTGACTTAACACCGTGTGACTTGTACCTGTGGGGTTATGTTAAAGACTCTGTTTTTGTACCTCTATTACTGGAAAATCTGCCAGAGCTACGCGCCCGCAACATGAACACCATCGTTGCAATCGATATGGATACACTTAGCCGCATGTGGAACGAATTGAACTATCGGCTTGATGTCTGCTGGGTCACAATTGGAGTCCATATCGAGCACCTATAAGGTATGTTTAAAAACTTGAGAGTTTCTCCATACACTCGTATATTTAAAAATTGTCTACGTTCAATCGTTTGTCCACAAATAGTTTTCGTAATCAGGGAAATCATTTATACTTACTCTGTATATACACATAAAAACAAACAGAATACTGAAAGGAAAATTTTTCCAAATCTTACCTGAAATACACAAAATTCCTTCAACTCCCGAAGCATAAAGAAAGCAATCTTACAATAAACAACTCGCAGATTGGTATGGCTTCAACCAATGTACATAGAGAGCTTAGGTATGCCACTCCGATGCTTGAAGCTCTCATTGGCTAAACGGCTTTGACTTTACCTGGTATGAAGCGAGCAATGATGCTGTACGCGAGATACGGTTAGAAGTGTTGTTATTCCTAAATTTCTCGCGACTGTGAATTACGTGTGCGCATTTTTCTAGAAGTCATGTCATTCCAGCTGATTCGATAAACACTTGAAAGAGATTCAAAAGTTATGAGAGTAGAAATTGCGTTATATTTGGAAGTATATTTTACGGCAAAATAAACTATTGAGTTTCATCCAATATTCGTGCATTAGGACAAAAATATAGCCCTAGAGCATGTACGAGTAGCTATAACGTGCATTCAATTTGCATCAAGTAATAGAATATTAGTATTTACTCTTAGGGAAATATAAGAAAAGATGTTAAATTGACATGCTTATGGATTTATATCAAGAGTACGGCATGAAAATTATGTGTCTAGTGACTTAATTACGATGTCTTTGAAAATGAATTAAACCAAAACTTACTTCTCTTAGCTGCATTTTTTTTATTAGCCTATTTGCTGCTTACTCCTTGCACCCAGATTTCTTATTGTAATAAATATCCTGGTTTGGTTCTTACATACAAGGAAATTATTTTGTTATGAAATTCTGGGAACTTTGATTTAATTAATGAGTAGACTTTTAATATATATATTTTTTCTCTTTTTGAAAAGGTCGCTACATGAAATGCACCAACGACTATTTCAAATTGCACACATTTTTCCAACCACTTTTCACTGGGACATGCAAGACCGCCTTTGGTAATATTTGAGATCTAGTCACTGATCTCTTCTCGCGGAAATGAATAGCAAAGGGGAGTTTCTGTTTCTAAGACATTCATGAGCCCTCTCTGAAAGCGCCCTTGATGCAAGGGCATTTGCAATATCTTCTGAGGACATTTGAATCTTTTATTTTCATTTAAATTAACAACGAATCTGCTCCGATGTGAAACATTTCGAAAGGACTTTATCAATTTCTTTCCTAACATCTCGTTTTATCTTAGGTGGCGACGGTCGTCTTTTTATAGACATGATATACCGTGGGCCCCTAATTTTTTTAAGAGCTGCATTTTTCTTTTACTGCCGCCAAAGTAACTGCATTTTTATTTTATAATACTTTAATTTGATTTTTTAGATTTTATTATTATTATTATTATTATTATTATTATTATTATTATTATTATTATTATTTTGTTATCTACAATTGAATCCGTACTAGTTGACTGAAAGAATTTTGTTTTCTTGGGCGATAATCTAGTCAGAGTATATATTGTTTACTTTCTCACATTTCTGGCTTCATGTCTTAGGTACATCTAGTTAAGTAGACACCTGTAGTACGAGCCAGAACGTTAATAGTTTTCCAATATATTCAAATACTTTTAGGCCCTGCTTGAACTCTAGAGAATATTAATTACTTAAAGCGTCATTTATAATTTATCGGAGAATTGATATGAAAGTAAGGGATGAATACCTCTAGTGTGGTTTCACAAATCTCTTCCATAATCCCCAGAAAGGAAATGCTCGGAACATACGCGAGAATTGTCCGGATTAAACATATCTGTGCGCTTACAACGAGAAATCCTTCTGGAAACAATAAATACGGTTTTTAACTCCTCATTATCAACTAGTAAGACATCTTAACATTTGAGAAAATCACAGAAAATTGAATCTATATTTCATCTGGAACCAAAATCTAATAATGTTTATGTATATGTCCATTGTTTATATTCTAAGGGAATGGAGAAAGATGTGTCAACAGATGGGAGATAAGAAAACAGCGGATTACGAAGAGAGAGGAAAGCTAGCGAGGATAGGCTATCTAATTCATTCCGCGCTGCTCTTCATATCACATGACGTCACGCAGGGATCTGCCAGACAGCAAAACGAATGAGCGTGATTCGGGAAGAGACCCCTTTGGGGTTCAACTTCTTGTCACTAGATGGTGCTTGATGTACAACTATTACATCCTGGAAAAAGTGACTGTCATATTGTAGTTATTGTGCCTCTCAGCCCCTAGGTTATTGCAGAGAACAACCTGGAAGTGTGTGTGCATGAAAAGCCTGGATCAGGTATTTCAACTGCAGGTAATAATTATTCACTTGCATCAAATCCAAGCAAGGTGAAGCAATTTTGTAAATGTGGAAAGGCACGTTTATGCAATATAGAGATAGGGTTAAGTTTATATATATATATAAAAAAAAAACAAGTGCTATAGACGGACTCAGAAGATAAGTAAAATAGAAAACTATTATTGGAACTAAAACGGAAAAAAACTTCGTAAATAATGAGTTATAATAGTTTCTATAATTAATTCCACCCACTCTGATATGCTACTATAAATTTTAAATCGAACAAAACTAAATCAAAATATTAAGTGAAGTTAAAATCATTTGCCATTGCTTGAAACCTTTATTCTCCAGCAGCTTACAGATAGCTACATTTGCAACACATTCAATTTATCCATGCAAAATGAAAGCACCTTATGTCGATGGTATAACAGTGTCGAAGATTTGCCAAGTTTTACGTCGGAAGATTTTGAAATTATTAAAAGAATGAGCTCACAATTCATATCTTTATGAGGAGACAGGCGTTGTCATAATGTAGGTCCAAAGTGAAAGAAATATTTTATAATAGCAAGTATTTCGTACTTGCTCAGAACATCACTGTTATTTTGGAACGTAGTATTCCAAGGTGCTGTTACTTTTTGGAACAGTTCCTTGCAAAGAACTGTTCCAAAATTACATGCTATTTATTCCCACCTCTCTCAGTCACGTTCACGGCAGTATTGATCTCTATGTTTATGCTTGCCTTCTGTGGGTAGGATGATATTGTTACCGCGTTTGGTTCGCAGAGTTCAACATAGTTTAGCTGAGGTCAAGTTATGGAAGAGGTGAATTGCAACTTTTTACTTTCAAGAGATATTACGGATTTCGTCGTCCATAAATGAAAGTGAAGGTTACCTCGATATGTTCCTACAGTACACACGAGAGAAGAAACGCTTTTAAACTTTTCACATTCCTCGGCTTCACGTCACTGAGATATGCGCACAACTAACACATTATCCTTTTGACATACTTCGCTCTCGTGCACTTAGCTATCCCTCATTTAATCCATCTAACTCATAACGAAAAGGAAGTCAAACGTCATGTCAGTTCCATGTTTGATGTGGCGAGATATCGAACATTGACCAAAGTCAATTCAGGTTTCAGTCTTATTTACAGTATTGTCATTGTACTTTAAATTCATGGTGAAACCAGAGTATAGGTAATTAAGTATGGACACTTAGCGTCGGTACCTTTGATGTAGCCGGACTGATTTCAATGACCTTCAAGCCAGCTAGGGCGTGAGATTCTGCTTTCTCCCTAGAGTTGGCGCTGACATCACACCAGCTAGCAGACGACACAGAGGAAATATAACACATACAATTAATACATCTAGGTACATTTTGTATTCAAATAAAATAAATTGGATCCATAAAATAATAAATCCGTCATTAACTGTAATGTCTAGACTCTAGAGTTCCTTTATAATGAGAGTTGAGACGTTTAAATTAAAATATGTAATGATTTGATAGCACTGAAAATGGAAAAACAAAACTCTTATGAGAAGTAAAACCATATACCTATATTATATTATATACAAATATTAAACGAGTTCGATACTTTATTTTATAATATATTATATTATTTTATAATATAATTTATCATAGTTGAAATATAAAAAAAATTACTATTGCAACTAGTTTGCCACTGAGAAATAAGGAAAAGCTGTTAACATGAAATTATTTGAAGCAAAGCGTTACTGGATTATGCAATAAGGTAGGCGATGTTTTTGACCCTGTGTCTCAACTCTATACTCAGTTATTATCTTAGCGTATGCTCGATTGCAGTAACCTCTAGCGTTTGAAAGTGGAACTAAACGGCGGAGCACAGAGAAACAAAATAGGAAAATTCGCTCAGTGTCAATTCTTTATAATCCCTATTCGCTGGTGAAACTAGCGCTGGGGTATTTCCGGTGATTTTGGAAGTGAATATGGATGTATTTGTAAGGGCTTTCGTATGGAGATGCTTTTGTTCATATGGGCCTATGCAAGGCAAACAAAAGCATAAACTAACGAAATCTAACTTATCATAGATTAGTATATACAAGATGTATTAACTGAGTACAAAGGGAACTACCTGTGACCTACTCTCCGCTTCAGACCAGCAAGTTACTGCAGGCTTTATGGGACAACAAACCCTCACATCATAGCCACAGCCAAACAATCAGTAACAATAATTGTCCAAGAGTGTGGGGGAGGTCAAGTATGACAGAGCGTACTGCCTCCTTGTGTATACTATCCATTCTAAAAATGTTTTCTTTTACATCACGCACACAATTTAACTCTGGACTGCTCACCCTATTTTAGACTCATTATTGCTCACCTGGGGTATGTTGTTACCCCACGACATTTCTCTCCTCCTTCCCTCGACTACAAGTAATTAAAACGTTTGTCGTTCAATAGCCCAAGCAATTATTAGATTATTATACTAAACTACAGAAGAAAATGAAGTCACTTGGGGTGACGCGTCACCCGGGTGCATTGCAGGATTAACTAATAGAATAGAATAAAATTAGTGTAACTCATCACAAATCTTATTGGTAGCACCAGTTTGTAATAAAATTTTGTGGCTAATGCCGTATGTTTAGCAGTTTCAGTTACATTGGATAAAAAAGGCAGCACGAAAGTACAAATACACGTTTAACATCATAGTTATTTCGTCGGAACCCAATATTCTTTTCTGGGTTCGCAATTTTTGAAGCATTCTGGCGACTTGTCCATTGTTTCAGTACGACAAGAAAGAGCAAACTAATTGAAGGCACTACACTGACTTATTCTTGCACAGCGATTTGAACCTGAACGAAATTTAAACTAAAAACAAATTGTATACAAAATACACGCAATATTTACACAAATTACAACAGCGAATGGATTGGCAATCGACACTTTCAAACAGGATAGTAATACGTTTGCACGAGCCCAGCGACAAGCAGTAACTGTCACTCAAGACACGGTGGTGGTTTAAAGATTATAATTCTGTACATGCTGAGTTGCAAAATATAAAGGTCCTTTAAATATTTCTTCCAAGAACTATTGTTAAATGAGGAACATAGTTCCCTATTTCAAATGCACAGTAACTTGCTGGTCAGACACGGAGTGTAGTTCAGCGAAATTTTCGCAATAGAAAGATTCATGATCTTTGTATGTACGTAATCAATCATAATTGGTTATTTGTCATGATAACGCCTGCACTAAACATGTACATACTTCTATGTGGGCCTTATCATTGTCACTAGTTAATAACATTTTTACAAATTTAAGATTAAAATGTCATAGCAAATTTAATGAGTTCACCAGCGCAGCTTACTTTCTGTACAACACTTTCAATTACTGAACCTTTTCTTTCAGTTGCGATGGATGAGATCAAGATGGAACCGGAGGTCGATCTGTTCGGTTTACAACGACATGATAGCACATGCGAAAAAAGAGAGAATGCGGATTTATCAGAGGTAAACTGAAAAGACAGACTGTGTATTTTGTTTCTTTGTAGGTCTATAACAGCTCAGTCCTCGAAGTACATGCAATTATTTGTCTACAAGAATAAGCCTAAAGTGCCAATAGTGAGATATTTAAGAATTGACTAACGAAACATTTTTCTAAAAATTCTTATTAACAATAATAGCTCCTTCAGGTTTCTCAATGTTTAATGTTACATATATATCACAGCATAAATATTTAAATTATCTCATTATTATTATTATTATTATTATTATTATTATTATTATTATTATCATCGTTATTACTATTATTATTATCATTATTGTTATTATTACTTACTTACAAATGGCTTTTAAGGAACCCGAAGGTTCATTGCCGCCCTCACATAAGCCCGCCATCGGTCCCTATCCTGTGCAAGATTAAGCCAGTCTCTATCATCATACCCCACCTCCCTCAAATCCGTTTTAATATTATCCTCCCATCTACGTCTCGGCCTCCCTAAAGGTCTTTTTCCCTCCGGTCTCCCAACTAACACTCTATATGCATTTCTGGATTCGCCCATACGTGCTACATGCCCTGCCCATCTCAAACGTCTGGATTTCAAGTTCCTAATTATGTCAGGTGAAGAATACAATGCGTGCAGTTCTGTGTTGTGTAACTTTCTCCATTCTCCTGTAACTTCATCCCGCTTAGCCCCAAATATTTTCCTAAGCACCTTATTCTCAAACACCCTTAACCTATGTTCCTCTCTCAGAGTGAGAGTCCAAGTTTCACAGCCATATAGAAGAACCGGTAATATAACTGTTTTATAAATTCTAACTTTCAGATTTTTGGACAGCAGACTGGATGATAAGAGCTTTTCAACCGAATAATAACACGCATTTCCCATATTTATTCTGCGTTTAATTTCCTCCCGAGTGTCATTTATATTTGTTACTGTTGCTCCAAGATATTTGAATTTTTCCACCTCTTCGAAGGATAAATCTCCAATATTTATATTTCCATTTCGTACAATATTCCCGTCACGAGACATATAGGGACTCTGCTGTATGTTTCACTGAGACACATTTTAATTAATCGAACTAGTTTCTTGGGAATACCAAATTCAATAAGAATATCATATAATACTTCCCTCTTAACCGAGTCATATGCCTTTTTGAAATCTATGAATAACTGATGTACTGTACCCTTATACTCCCATTTTTTCTCCATTATCTGCCGAATACAAAAAATCTGATTACTATTATTATTATTATTATTATCATCATCACTATTTCTTACCAATATTTATTATTGTCACACTATCATTACTTATCCAACTTTCATTATTTATTTCATGCTGTGTACTAGCATAGTGTTTGAGAAGAACTACGTATGGGTGGTTTGGTGTGTATACCCCTCACCCTACGTGTGGGTGTTTTGCTTGATGGTACACAGCAAACCACCTACGATGACTCTGTTTTCAGCATACATTAAACCAAATAGAATGCCCACACGTAAGCTGAGACGCACATATACTACATCACCTATTTTAAATCTACAAGCATATATTTCTGCTAACACCACGATGTCTTGCTACTATTTGGATGCAGTCACCTATATACATAATCAATAAATCCAAGATTGAAGAACAGCCAAATGTATTGCAAAAACAACCACCTATGATCATTTGTAACGACATGACAATACGACACATAAGATTTTATTATTTTATCGTTACTATTTATCATTAATCATCTCTCATTGTTTTATAACACTTTGTCCTTTAAATCTATTGCTATTACCATTTCACTTATAATTAACAAATTCAATTTAAACCTTTCATATCACTGATTTTCGTACTTAGCAATAATTTAATGCGTGTCATTTAACCATTCACATATGTTTGTAACATGAGTTATATGTATATACAATCACAATTGTCCTTCAAAATTTACATGTTTCAATTCAATTTTACAAAAACTTTTATTTAACTACATAATACATAAAACTCATGACATTTATCTGTCATGTATATTACAATGTATAATCGTTAATTTGTTCCAAGTTCTAGATTACGTGTTTTAACATATCTGATGATGCCGAAAAGGCGAAAACGTTAATACTTTATACATATTGTAGCAAATAAACATTTGCAAATAGATAAATCTTATGATTGAACTCAAAATCTTTTTCACTATATTATATTAGATTTATCTGAATACAAAATGAATTGCAAAATAATATCGTTAGAACTGATACCACTATAATCGGTACCATTTAATAGCATTGCACAATGGAGAGGTGGTATTATATATGTATTGGAGTTTGCTAAAGAATGCCCTTCATTGTTCGTTCATACATTCAGCATTCTTTCCAAAGGTAAGTCTTTCACTGCAAACCCAGCTTTCGCCAAATTTTCCTGCTTTCTGCGGTTCTGATTGTCTCCTCATATGATCCATATATCTATTAAGCATGATGTCAACTTGAAAATAGCTAAAATAACTTATTTATGATATCTTCATGTTTTGTAGGATGGGAATTTATCGCATCTGGAAGTGGCAGGCATCAAAGCAGAATTTGTGGATCGCTATTATGATCTCACATCTGAAATAAAAGTTGAAGACACTCCACAGCCTTTTAGCTTTCCTAAAGTGAAGGCTGAAGTTGAAAGTACTCCTGTGCCTATTACCTCTCCTATGGTGAAATCTGAAGTTGATGTAAGTGTTGAATATCAATATGCATATATACTTACAGTGTATTTTAGGTATATCAGAACCATTAACATTCTCAGAAAACTACTACAGTTTTTTTTGCAATGTAGTTTTAAATATACTCCCGCCTCATTTTTGCTTATGAAGTAAAATAATATCCACAATATCCACAAACGATTAGGGAAAACGCGGAAATTCTACTTGAAGGAAGTAAAGCGATAGGGTTGGAAGTAAATCACGAAAAGACTAAGTATATGATTATGTCTCGTGACCAGAATATTGTACGAAATGCAACTATAAAAATTGGAGATTTATCCTTCGAAGAGGTGGAAAAATTCAAATATCTTGGAGCAACAGTAACAAACATAAATGACACTCGGGAGGAAATTAAACGCAGAATAAATATAGGAAATGCCTGTTATTATTCGGTTGAGAAGCTCTTATCTTCTAGTCTGCTGTCAAAAAATCTGAAAGTTAGAATTTATAAAACAGTTATATTACCGGTTCTTCTGTATGGTTGTGAAACTTGGACTCTCACTTTGAGAGAGGAACAAAGATTAAGGGTTTTTGAGAATGAGGTTCTTAGGAAAATATTTGGGGCTAAGAGGGATGAAGTTACAGGAGAATGGAGAAAGTTACACAACACAGAGCTGCACGCATTGTATACTTCACCTGACATAATTAGGACCATAAAATCCAGACGTTTGAGATGGGCAGGACATGTAGCATGTATGGGCGAATCCAGAAATGCATATAGATTGTTAGTTGGGAGGCCAGAGGGCAAAAGACCTTTGCGGAGGTCGAGACGTAGATGGGAAGATAATATTAAAATGGATTTGAGGGAGGTAGGATATGATGGTAGAGACTGGATTACTCTTGCTCAGGATAGGGACCAATGGCGGGCTTATATGAGGGTGGCAATGAACCTCCGGGTTCCTTAAAAGCCAGTGAGTAAATAAATAAGTAAAATAATATTGCGCAAACATATATTTTAGACTATTACTACGTCACACTTCTTTTTACCAATAAAACGGTACGAAAGGACGTCTTTCAACCAATCATGGCAGCTTATCTCACAATTTTATCGCGTCCCTAGCATTTCTTTAATTGTATCGCATCCCTAGCATTTGTTTATTTTAATCACTACCCTAGCATTTGTTTCTTGTTTGCCAACATTTCAAACTGCACTGATCTGGACGTCAAAAAACAGAAAATTACAAACTACCTCCAGTTGATGCACAGCACTGTCAAATATGACTCGCACTCGCATTCAAGAACAAGAATTAATAAAGATCACATCTTCCCTGAAACCGTATTTAGAAATAAATGAAGAGCACCATTCGGAAATCCTGAATAAGTTGAGGGATATACCATGTACATCAACGAGTTCACTTCTTTTATGCATACATCCAATATAACATCAACTGAACCACCAATCACCAAAACATTCAAATTTGAAAATTGTACTTTCAATAATAGTTTCTTTTAAAATTATTCATGTTTATTTTTTATTTCATCATCGTTAATTAAAACCTTTCTTGTTTATTTCATCATTCCTAATTAAAACTCTTCTAACACTCGTTTATATTATTTAGGTTATGTTTGTTATATCTTCTGCTATATGATATTAAGGATAGTGACGTATCAGAGATTGTTTAATACTAAGATTTATTGAAAATCATCTGTCAAGTAACGTTGCTTACTGGGATCCTAATGATTGAAGTGGAATGCAAATGTTTTAATAAAAATGAAACTGAATCAACAAAGCCTTCTTGACTAGTAACCGTCCACAGAGTTCAATGAAGATCCCATAGTTGGCACAACTGATAACAAGAAAGCAGCTACTGCCATCTAGCATAATGTTGAGATGGTACAATACTACATTTGAAGACAGTTGTATTTTCGTTAGTCAATGAATATTTTATTGTATAGGGTGCGTCAGAAAGAACGGATGGATTTCACAGGGCAAGAAAATTGTAAGGATTCATCAACTCAAAAATTTATTGTTATCAACAGATTCACCAATACATGGAGTTTATTTACGGTATACAACAGCATCCATATGATGTCCTTGGCTTTCGATACAGGCATCGAGGCATTTTCTGAAGTTCGCAGTCACTTTCACAGTCATAGCTGGTGGAATTGTCGCGATTTCTTCACGAATCGCTGTCTTCATTTCGTCCAGTGTATGTGGTTACTTACGCCTTCAAATGGTCCCAAAGAAAGAACTCGCAGGGCGCGAGATCTTACCGTAACCTCGGACAATCTCAGTGCAATAGCATGTTTGCGGGCTGATAGTTGAGGTGGCCGACAACCTACTGTCTGTTTCCACATTTGCAGGTGTACACGCGCTCCGTGTTCGTCCAGGTGATTTCTTCTTTAATGTTGAACCTGTGTGGTACGAAATGAAGCCACCCACCGCAAAATTGTATTCCGAGTTGGAATCCTAGCGTGACGTCCGATGTCGAAATGAGTCCTGAGTGGCGATCACAGACTCTTCATTTTCCAAAAATGTCTCTGCGATGAAAGCACGTTGTATGCCAGACCATTCCATGTTCTCAACTGAAAATGCATTCTCTTGCTGACCCAACAATCGTGGTCCTCCTCACTCTATCCCTCCCCTCGCTGCGTATCGATAGTTTGAAATCCATCCTTTCTTTCTGACGCACCCTGTATTTGAGTACATTGTTACTTCTAATCTTTATATACTTTCTTCTAATCGTGTAATAGTCAATTAAATCCCACTCGAGTTTTGATTTTCTCTAGATAAATCAAAACCTCTAGTGAGATTACTGTTGATAAAAAACAAAGGCTTATCACAAATGCAGGGAATAATTGGGATGTAGCAACTGGATTTCACTGGAACTTTACTAGGTATATAATTATATTTGTTGTAAGTGATCTATACTTAACTGTCTTTGTTATTAAGTATGGGGTTCAAAGTTATATAGGCTTATTCAAAAATCACGACAGATTCGAAACTCCTCCCACTTAGTTAACCCATAAGTAGACGCGCCTAACTTTGTAACATTATGAGTCACTTGGGGTGTTGCTGACACCTCACACGTAATGGGCTCTGTAGCCTATTTTATTAGTGAGCATTTAAAATATCGATCTTTCCTATTTTACAACTATCTGAGATACTTTAATACCTTTCACAATATTATAATTAATATACACATAATGGTAATATTTCAATATTGGTGGACAGGTATAATTCGAACGTCTATTCATTCCTAATCACAATTTACTTCTTTTTTTCCTTTCCAGACCACTTTCTTGATTTTTCTGTACGCACAGTCACTACTTAACATCCAATGAGAAATTGAGACGGTGTTGGGTGAAGTTCCTGGGTAGCTCAGTTAGTAGAGCATTGGTTCGTTCAGCCAAAGGTTCCGTGATCGATACCCAGTCCCTGAACAATTTTTCGCTTCAAATTATTCACGTCTGCTTCACAGGGAGCTTTACGTGAAAGCTAGATTACTTTAGATACGTTAACAGAAAACTACAATTTCAAGTCGTAAGAAGTTTGTGTGCAGTCGATGTGGGCTTCTGGCATCTTGTCAGTCCACTAGAGTTACGTGAACATCAAGGGAAAAATTGAGACAATGTCGGTTGAAGTTCTTTGGTAGCTCAGTTGGTAGAGTGTTGGTGTGTTCAGACGAAGGTCCCGGGATCGTTCCCCGGCCTAGAAACAATTTATCTCTTGAAATTATTCAAATATGCTTCTCAGGGAACTTCACCTGAAAACTACATTTGCATCCATTCTTATTATTTGTTATACAAGTATGATGCATCAGTTCTTCATAGATTTCAAAAAGTCAAATGACTCAGTAAGAGAGAAGTATTGTATGATATTCTTATTGAATTTGATATTCCCAAGAAACTAGTTCGATTAATTAAAATGTGTCTTAGTGAAACGTACAGCAGAGTCCGTATAGGCCAGTTTCTATCTGATACTTTTCCAAGTCATTATGGGCTAAAGCATGGAGATGCACTATCACCTTTACGTTTTAACTTTGCTCTAGAGTATGCCATTACGAAAGTTCAGGATAACAAACAGGGTTTGGAAATAAACGGGTTAAATCAGCATTTCGTCTCTTTGGATGACGTGAATATGTTAGGAAAAAATCCACAAATGATTAAAGAAAACACGAAAATTTTACTTGAGGCACGTAAAGTGATAGGTTTCGAATTAAACCCCGAAAAGACAAAGTATATGATTAGGTCTCGTGACCGGAATATTTACAAAATCGAAACATAAAAATTGGAGATCTATCCTTCAAAGAGGTGGATAAATTCAAATATCTTGGAGTAACAGTAACAAAATAAATATGGGAAATGCGTGTTATTATTCGGTTGAGAAGCTTGTGTCATCTAGTCTGCTGTAAAAACTCTGAAAGTTAGAATTTATAAAACAGATATATTACCGGTTGTTCTGTATGGTTGTGAAACTTGGACTCTCACTTTGAGAGAGGAACAGAGATTAAGGGTGTTTGAGAATAAGGATCTTAGGAAAATATATGGGGATAAGAGGGATGAAGTTACAGGAGAATGGAGAAAGTTACACAATGCAGAACTGCACGCATTGTATTCTTCATCTGACATAATTAGGTACATTAAATCCAGACGTTTGTAAAGGGGAGGGCATGTAGCACGAATGGGCAAATCCATAAATTCATATAGAGTGTTAGTTGGGAGACCGGAGGGAAATATACCTTTGAGGAAGCCGAGACGTAGATGGGACACTATAATATTAAAATGGATTTGAGGGAGGTGGGATATGATGATAGAGAGTGGATTAATCTTGGATCGATGGTGGGCTTATGTGATGGCGGCAATGAACCTTCGAGTTCCTTAAAAGTCATTTGTAAGTAAGTCAGTAAGTATACAAATACAAATATATAGTTTAGTCAGTCACTATTTCAAATACAGGCACTGGGTGTAGGCGTCACCCAACACCACTTAAATCATTATTATCTTGAGTTTGCGAATCCCGTTTTCAAACATGTTTACAGTTGATGAATTTAAATACTATTATAGTCACAATCATGCCATGGTATGAAAGAAAAATTTCACAACTTCGATTGGGAATCGAACCTGCGACTTCCTGTTCTCCGGTCAGGCGCTCTACCACTGAGCGAGGTTGTGAAATTTTTCTTTCATACCATGACATGATTGTGACTATAATACACTCAGGGACAAAAAAAACCGGACACTTCTATATTTGCTTGTATTTTGTTGCCAATTATTTCAAAACGAAACAAAACCCATTTAAACACAATAATGTTCCATTTAGCACCTTATACGACAACATTTGAAAAAAAAAAAATCTCTCATGAGAAAATTTACAAAAAAATACAAAGGGCGTATAACTATGGCATCGTTTGGTCTAATTGTTTTTTCATTTTATGGTGCCTTAAACATTAAAAACTCTTTTTAATAACGGGTATTACCCCCTCTGGCTTGAATAACTGCATCCATACGTGTTGGCATGCTTTCAATTTGGTTAGCAATGTCTTCTTGAGGAATAAGTTCCCATTCTTTGCCAAGTGCTCGCCTCAACTCTTGTAATGATTCTGGTCTCGGTCGTCTATTCTTAACACGCTGTCCCAGCATGTCCCACATGTGTTCAATTGCGTTTATGTCTGGACTCCTTGCTGGCCATGGAAGAACATGGATTCCCACTTCTTGGAGATAATCTCCGACCGCATGGGCAATATGCGGCCGTCCATTATCATGCATTAAAACAAAATTATCGCCTACAAATTGGCTAAATGGCACAACATGATCAGCCAAACATTCATTTATATACCTATCAGCTGTTAGTCTTCCATTTTCAACAAAAACCAACTCTGTACGAGGATCTGTACACACTCCTGCCCAAACCATCACTCCACCACCTCCATACGGCACATTTTTGGAAATGCAACACTGTGAAAATCGTTCTCCCCTCCTTCTCCAAACTCTTTCACGTCCATCAGGTGAGCACAGATTGAAACGGGACTCATCGGTGAACAGAACACAGCTCCACTGTCCATTTCTCCAATCCTGTGATCATTTGCAAAACGCAGTCATTCAACTCGATGCATCCTGAGAAGTCTGGGACCAGTTGCAGGTCTACTTGATATCAGTCCACTTGCTTTCAACCTCCTCCTAACTGTTTTGGCCGAAATTGGGCGTCCATGCATGTTAACAAATTGCTGGGCTACACTAGTAGCTGGCAGGTTGCGCTCCCTAAGAACTCTCAACACCATATACCTGTCTTCATTTGGATTTGTAGCTGTTGGACGGCCCGAACCTGGTCCTCTGGTATATTCTAGGGTCTCTCTATACCGTTTTATGGCATCATGGTTCGTGCTTCTAGCCATATTCATAACATTTGCAATGTAACGTACACTGCGTCCATCATCGTAAAGGGCTACAGCTCAAGCCACATCTTCAGGTCGCATCTTGTTTTAAGACAAATGTTACAACCCCACTTAAACTCAGAAAATGTAAAAATAAAGAAATAACGAATGATAACGATAATGAAGCACAAAATGGTTGAGACAAAATTGTTATAGCTGAGACTCCGAAAGCAAAATTGGAATATTTGGTTGTAATGGCTTGTTTATAAAACAAAAAACAATCAACAATGTATACACGTCTCCATAACAACAGATGGCTACCATAATATTGTATGAGAAGGTAATGTTTTGCAAAATACCAGCAAATATTAAAGTGTCCGGTTTTTTTTGTCCCTGAGTGTAGTATTTAAATTCATTAATATGTCACATCAACAGACGTGTATACGTCACCAAACATCGTAAGATGGAGATTATATTTACGGTTATTGTTTCCTTACCAATTCTAAGAAAGGTAATGAAAGTTTCAGAACTACACGCTTACTAAATATGTATATATGACTAAGGTATTGACAATAACCCATGCGACTGCTTAAGGGTTAAGAAGTAAGTTTATAGAGAAATGAAAATATAATTTACGATGTAAAGTTGTCCGTGTTATTCTGTCACAAACAAATTTGGGATGCTAAGCCACACTTTTGACTAGTTCACCTGGTGTCTATACCCATATTTTTGTTTTTTGTTTTTTTTTTTTGTTTTTTTTTGTTTTTTTTTTTTTTTTTGACAATGCATCCTCCATATTCCAAATTTTTTTCCAAAATCTTTTATGAATTTACAAAAGGCGCCTTTACGTCGTTTAGTATGATCATGGCCTAGAAAACCATTTTGATCTGCCATGGATTTCGTAAGTTCTAATATTCTACAACATTCGAGAATGACATTTTTGAAGTACCACTTCTCAGTCAGTTTGCAATTCTGAATTTTCCGAATCCTGAGGACAATCCATGTTCTATATTTAATACTAATGGTGAGTAAGTCCAATTCGTACATGTGGAGAAGTGATTATTTTGCGGTTTATTTTCCCGAAAAAGAAAATAATAAATCGTGTTAGAATGTCAGGTTCTTGGAGAATAAATCTTTCAATAGTATCATATACCAGACAAATGAATTAATGTTAAAATCTTTATCAATTTCCTATTTATTTACCTCAAACATTGTAGCAAATTGTGGCTGCATACTATGCACATTTTTTCAATGTAGAAATTTGATTCCAATGAGCTTACAGTGAAATAACCTGAATTTGAGGAAATATATGTGAAGGACGATAATGAATGGAGTTTGGAGAAAAATTCTTCTATTTTGTAAACCTACTAAAAATTTTATAGGACTCATTAAGCAGGTCAGGTCTGACTTAGAAAACAAATCACCAACATGGTTAACTAAATTTGTCTTCATTATTTGTTCGTCTTTCCAGGAAGATCCATTGGATCTGGACAGAGTTCAGCAGGAAGAGAAAGTGGAAGTGACTTCAAAGGAGGATGAATTTCTGCTTGAGAGGTGAGTGTAGTGTGCTTGGTTCACTTCTTCCAACCTTTAACAACTTCATTTAATGATGGCGTAAGTCATATACATTATGGTGTATGACAGTGTATTGTATGTAATAGATAAATTTGTTTATTCATATACATGCTTCTGTATATCTTAGTACTGAAATGACTTAATATATACATTAGAATAACTTTTTACTTTTTAACAAATCTCTGAGTGTTTACGTTTTTTTTTTTTTTCACAAATTAGTGATTGTTCTGGAAGAGGTTTTAAACGAAATGGGAAGAACTAGTTTGTAATTGTTTTAATTTTTATTTTATTGGGTTATTTTACGATGCTGTATCAACATCTATGTTATTTAGCGTCTGAATGAAATGGTGATAATGCTGGTGAAATGAGTTCGGGGTCCAGCACAGAAAGTTAGCCAGCATTTGCTCGTATTGGGTTGAGGGAAAACCCCGGAAAAAACCTCAACCAGGCAACTTGCCCCTACCGGGATTCGAACCTGGGCCACCTGGTTTCGCGGCCAGACGCGCTGACCATTACTCCACAGGTGTGGACTTGTAATTGTTGCCACGATTATTATCTGAAATAAATTTCATTAAATTATACTACTTTCTGACACTTGAAATGGTAAGGCAGGAATGTTTATCTGGTTGCTTCAACCAGAATCAGACTGAAACTCGGCACTGGAAATTTCATCGTTCTTTTTCAATATTCCATATAATAAAGTAGGTACAGTAGAATTCCTCGTATCCGGCAACTTTGGGACAAGGCGAGTGCTAGAAGACTTATTTTGCTGGATGGTTAGAAAATAGGTTTATAGGTTATATAAAGACACAGTACTGCTCATCAGAATGACTACTACCGCGGTGGAATCGGAGATTACGAATAAAGCTCTCCACTCGTGATATCCGATACTACCATAGGTGGAACAGGGGGCATAATAGTCCTAATAAATGTCACCCGAAGTCTGAGATTTCCCAAAAAAATTGACTCACTTCCTTCGTGTGTCTATGGGCAGATCTCAGATCTCTCGTGAGTTTACTATAGACTATTTCGTTTATATGACGTCATTCCGTTTTCGACCAATGAAGTGTAATTAAATTTTGAATTCCAACCAATCACAGTCAGACTTTGCGATAATTTCTGCAGCTAGATTTATCGCTATCAATTTATCGCGTGGTCGTTCTTTTGTTTAGTCGTTGTCGCCAACTGTTTCCCCGTAAATTGATGAACATGAATACATTAAGATACAACTACACGGTTAAACTTTTCTTTCAACTTTAAAGCATTGAATGCAAGATTGATATTTAATATTAATTAATATATTTACGCAGTGAAGACCACTTTCAAAACGGCGCACCATGTAGACACAAAATCTTTATGCATCTTAATTGAACGTACCTTTTAAACTTGATTCTATTCTTCCCACATTGCACGCATATGCGATTGGAATATTGAACTGTGTAGATGCAGCTTTAGTTCCGTTACACACTACAGCGAGAATGCGTTTGTCGAGCTATAAAAAATGCTTTCGTGTAGCACTCATTGTAAGTAACGGTCCAAACAAGGCACAGCTGACATTGGTCCTGCTTCCACAGGTAGGCCTAACGTAACCTATAAAATTGTAGCCTATAACATTTGTATTGAAATTAAACAATTAATAGACGTTCAAATTTATGTAACATCATCGCATATCAAACTCAAATACCTTGCATAGTAATAATGTCTTCGATCAAACTGCCTTTTGTATGGCGTAATAAAATTCGTGTTTTAATTAGGCCTATCTATACAGAGATGGCTTCACTGTGTAGCAACATGTCTGGCTGTGAATACATAGGCATTGGTATATAGCTGTCCCCACTGTTACTGTTAAATTAAATTATGATTTCAGCAGATAATGAAAATGTATTTGTTATAATAATAAGAGAAAAGTGCAGTACATGTAATTAACAATGTTAAACCTGTATTTCGCTTTTCGCAATTGGCATTACTGAATAATAACATCGAATTTCTCTATTGCAATAATCGATATTCATCTACGAGTATTTCAACTTCACAATGTCTGAATAGGTTAAGTATTCGTTAATATACAATTATTAACATTTTGTGATCGAATTTTAGGGATATATTATTTAAATTTTTATTTTATTCACGAAATAGTCCTAATAAATGCCACTAGATGTCTGAGATTTCCCAGATAAATCCACTCGCGATCTCAGACCTCTCGTGACATTACTACAGATAAATTTTCATTTCAGCAATGGCAGTCATGTTAAGAAGAGTGAGTCATCAGAATGCAATGGGATTGTTCGTGATGAACAGAATTTGATACATAGTGACATCTGCAGACGTGACGGTTCAATAGGTTGTAACACAAGCCATGACTCTATCAAGTGTAATAATATATGTAAGAAGGATTCTTTAACGGTTCAGTCTCATACATTGAAGAAGTCATTCAAATGCGATGTCTGTGGAAAGTGTTTCACACGATCAACTACATTAAAACAGCACTACCGCATACACACAGAGGTGATGCCATTCAAATGTGATCTGTGTGAAAAGTCTTTCTCATTATGGTGTAGTTTAAAACGTCACTCCCGCATTCACTCAGGGGAGAAACCATTCAAATGTGATACGTGTGGAATGTGTTTCTCACAGTCAGCTTATGTAAAAAGGCACTCACGCGTACACACAGGGGAGAAACCATTCAAATGTGATACGTGTGGAAAGTGTTTTTCACAATCGGGAAGTCTAAATTATCACTCCCGTATACACACAGGTGAGAGACCATTCAAATGTAATCTGTGTGTAAAATGTTTCTCAAATAAAGCCAGTCTAAAGTGTCACTCCCGTATTCACACAGGCGAGAAATCATTGAAATCCGATCTGTGCGAAAAGTCTCTCTCACGGTCGGAACGTCTAGAAAGTCACTTCAGAATTCATATAGGGCAGAAACGATACACGTGTGATATTTGTGGAAACTGTTATACAAAATCTTCAAGTCTAAAAAGTCATTTCCGCATTCATACAGGGGAGAGGCCATTCAAATGTGATCTGTGTGGCAGTTGTTTCGCAAAATCGGGAACTCTGAAACTTCACTCTCGTATACACACAGGGGAGAGACCATTCAAATGCGATCAGTGTGGAAAATCTTTCTCACAATTGATTAATCTTAAAAATCACTCACTCGTTCACACAAGGGAGACGCCATTCAAATGTGATACGTGTGGAAAGTCTTTTTCACGTGTGGATCATCTAAAACGTCATTCCCGCGTTCACTCAGGCGAGAGACCATTTGTATGCGAAGTTTGTGGGAAGTGTTTTTCTCAATTTTCGCATCTGAGAAGTCATTCAGTCCTACACACTAGCAAAATGCTTTCCTAATGTGATTAGTGTGGAAAGTATTTCATTTTCAAAGTAAAGCTGATAAGGCATATATGCCTGCACGCAGGGCAGGGATAATTTGTAAATGTGCAAACTTACTTGCTGGGAGACAGGAAAATTTACATACACATCCTCGTTCATGCTAAGATATGCAAAGTGATTCTTGGCAACAGAATATCCCAAAGTAGATATTCAGCATTTTTTCTTGCATGTTACGTCCTGAAGTGCAGTGCATGACATTTCTAATTTAGATTTATAACAAATCTGTAACACCATTAATTTGAGCGTTCGTTGCCATATATTGGAGCAAAAATATTTATACCATAGAGTATATATTTTAGACACGACGTTCACAGTGAATATTTACATTTTAATTTACATGCTTTCGTAGCGAATATTATTTTAGTTTATATATCCATATGTTTTGCTGAATAGTGTTTTTACCTAAACTTCCAATAAATTCTGTGACATTCGATGTTTTGAATAAAAACAAATTGGTGGAAGAATTTTATTTTGTAATATATGTACAGTAAAATCCCGATAAGACACTGTACAAAAGAAAACTTGTAAAGCGCGTATTAGGTGGGTATATTAATTTTGACTTATATACAGTACTTATTAGCATTTTTCTTTATTGAAATACACGATTCATTAAAGGTAATAGAGTATTACTGCATTATTTAATTACTCTACTGTGCTTCGAAGATATTTACAGTATGTACTATATTTAATTCTTTCGAAAAAAAAGTCATTTATAGCTGTTTGCCGTGTGCGTGTTCTCCAAGTCCTCATGTTTACCACACTTCACTTTCCTGCGCTTACATCCTCCTGACGACGTCGCAGCTGCAGTGATTGAGTTGCGATTCTTTATTATCGTCCTTAAAGTCGATGATGGGATTCCTAATGAATCAGAGAGTTGTTTCTGATTAAGAAAACTGTTTTCATCGTATTTTTGTAAGATTTCCAATTTTTCCGCCAGAGCGCTTTTCGTTTCACATTAATTATTATCACAGCCACAGACAACAAATTGACCAGCAGAAATTTCCAGAATTTTATTACAGTCGAGTGAGGAATGTTGTCTCAGAGCAATGGTTAGGAACAGGTTGAGGTATTGTAACCACATGTAGGCTATAATCGCGTAGGTAGAAGATTCGAATAAGAGAGCGTACAATATGAAGGATTAAGTGCGCAGGTAAAGGTTCGAAAATCAGTACTTTTCAGGTTAATTACACCAGTGAGTTCAATGGCCAAAATATTTCATTGCTGTTACAGTAAATTGCTGAAAATTACATAGAAAATATTTCACAAATGTAGCATATTATGGGGAACTTGAGTGCAACAAACAGGGTGTTTTATAAACGCGTTATATATAAAATGTAGAGGGACCAGACAAAACAAGCGTAATACACTGGATAGCGTCTTATCGAGGTTTTACTGTAGTTCCACATATTAAAATAATCACATTATACCTATCATTTATTAAAAATTGTCCACAGTCACGCGAAATTTTTAGCCAAGTAACTCTTGCACTACTAATGAATTCGATTGGAAAGTCCGCTACTTCTCCCAGCAAGGAGTGCTTCAAGCATGCCATATTGAGGTCTTGTCTTGCAGGTTATACCAGCGAATAGGGATTATAAAGAATGGACACTGAGCGAATTTTCCTGTGTTTTGTTTGTCTGTGCGCCAGCGGCTAGTTCCACTTTCAAGCGCTAGAGGTAGTGTAATCGAGCATACGCTAAGATAATAATTGAGAATAGAATTAAGACACAGTATCCAAACATGGCATACATTATTGCATAATCCAGTAACGCTTTGCTTCAAATAAATTCAAGTTAACAGCTTTTCCTTATTTCTCAGTGACAAACTAGTTGTAATAATAATATTTTATATTTCAGATATCATAAATCACATTATAAAATAATATAATACATTATAAAATTAAGTATCGAATTCGTTTAATATTTGTATATAATATAATATAGGTATGTGGTTTTACTTCTCGTAAGAGTTTTGTTTTTCCATTTTCAGCGCTATCAAATCATTACATATTTTAATTGTTGTTGGGGTCAACGTCTGAACTCTCATTATGAAGGAACTCTAGAGTCTAGACATTACAGTTAATGAAGGATTTATTATTTTATGGATACAATTTATTTTATTTAAGTACATAATGTACCTAGATGTATTAATTGTATGTGTTATATTTCCGCTGTGTCGACTGCTAGCTGGTGTGATGTCAGTGCCAACTCTAGGGAGAAAGCAGAATCTGACGCTCTAGCAGCCTTGAAGGTCATTGAAATCGGTCCGGCTACATCAAAGGTACCGACGCGAAGTGTCCATTCTTTATAATCCCTATTCGCTGGTTATACTCCAACCACTGAACACATATTGAAATGAAAACAATTGAGGTAAGGTTTTTCGGAGGGCAGTCCCCAGTTTAAAAAAAATGAGCAACACGGTGCTCCAGCCACGTGTGTTTTTTATACGGATTTTTTTTTTTTTTTTTTTTTTGATTTTGTAATTTTATATAAGTTCCTGAGATGTTTTTAAATGTATGTATGTTTTAATAGAATTAAATGGTTATAATATGCGTAGCAGGTCTCTTTTTACAAGTTATGGTGACTGCCATCAATATTCCTTGTAAGGACATGTAGTATTATTGCTCGGAGCCTGAAGATCTGTAACATCCATCGGATGGTGAGAACCAAAACCTGACTCAAACAACTCCCGGCCTTGGAATGGATAAATCTAAGATGCGTAACCGTGCTTTTGATTGGACATTGCCATCTAAATAAATATCTACACATTTGGGTCTTATTGATGACTTGTAGGATATGTAGGTTGAATGTTTAGTCATCATGTCAGATCTCGCTGAATTGTCCAGTAGGGGTACATCGAAATCGACGGTTAATTTTTTTTAAGGAATTAAAAAAAGTGGGGCTGTAAAAAGTTGTGTTATGGGTTAATTATTGTCTCTACCAAATTTGGTCCTCATACGAACATTTCTAGCTGGAACGCATCAGCTTTAAAGTTTTAAGAGTTTTATCTAAATGTATATTTAAATAACTTCACAGTTCTTTGCTTGCTACAGACTCTAATATTCATTATATTATTTATATTTACTGTTACTTAAAAAATTGTAATATTACTTAAGTAGACAGATAACTGAGCAGAACTCTTAAAAATATTTACAGAACTCAAGTCGGGGAGTGGCTGCTTTCGAGTTCTTTCTTTCCGTCGAAATATATACCGTGGGGAAATTTTGTTTCTTCTGATTCGTTCGTAAAGATAGCACTACAATTTTAGTTTACCTATCGTTGAGTTTTGCTTTCATATATTAATTTGATTTCGTCCTCTTTAGGTACTAGTTTAAGATCTTCAACTCTGCCGAGGCATTTCAAACTGCTGGCAGAGGAATTCTCACCTGCGAAGTGCATTTTCGTTTTGCAGTTCTTGATGTAGACTTCAGCGGATATTTCAAGTGAAATCTGAATCCGAAGAATTATTTCTCCTGATGAGCTGCTCTGTTGTATGGCACACGCTGAAGAAATAGCTCTTCTTTTCCTATAAGTTTCATGGATCTTCTTTCCTCTTGTTTTTGCAGTTTTTTGTTACTACATTGTCCAGACTTCCAATTGTCATTTTTCTACATGTCTGTTGTTGGACCAGAAATTTCTTCCTTTTTCTGATATTTTTGGCGACTTTTCACATTTGCAGTTCCCGAAGTCAAGGTGTTTACATGTTGCAATATCAAATTGTCTTAGGCTGTTACGTCTTATACAGTCCAGTTTAGATTAATTAGATTTCATGATTTTTGCTGTTTTTAATCAATTCTTCAACTTTACTATGATAATTTAATACCATATCTGTTATTGTCCACACCTGTGGAGTAACGGTCAGCGCGTCTGGCCGCGAAACCAGGTGGCCCGGATTCGAATCCCGGTCGGGGCAAGTTACCTGGTTGAGGTTTTTTCCGGAGTTTTCCCTCAACCCAATACGAGCAAATGCTGGGTAACTTTCGGTGCTGGACCCCGGATTAATTTCACCGGCATTATCACCTTCATTTCATTCAGACGCTAAATAACCTAGATGTTGATACAGCGTCGTAAAATAAACCAATTAAAAAATGTTGTTTTTCATGGAAATGAAGGACGGGGATCGAAGCGTGTTTCCATATACTCACTACTTTATCTGCAACTTTTTCTTCTATCACACGCACTACAGGTTCTTTAGTTCCTTAACTTTTTATATCTATGCGAGTGCAGAGATAATAATACCTCATTTCATCTCGATAGGTCGGAAGTGTTTTGTTATCCATTTCTTTTGGGGCACCAAAAATATCCTCCGCCCTAACATTTCTTCGTTCTTGTTTTTACTGGTGAAGATTTCGCCATTAGAAATAATAAGCCACAATCAAATCAAAACACACATACATTGCACTACAAGCAAAGGCTCTAAAGAAACTGACGAAAAGAAAGAAGGGAAATTGTGACTGAAAGCAGAAGTGATAACCGCCTCGTATCTTCACCCGCTCCCACCCTCTATGCAGTACTCATCCTGATTTGAAGTATATTGCGTTGCGAGTTTGTAAGTGTCTATTCAGTCATCTATACAAACATTTACAACATCAGAACGTTCTTAATATTCAGTATTACAGAATGTAATTTTTTCAAGTTTCTATAAAACTTGGAAGGCTTTGTGCCTCGGTGAAAATTTACTCTAGAGCTGCAATTTTTTGTGTGCATAATTGTTAGGTGTAATGAAAACTTTTGGCACTACATGTTTTTTAATTTCGTAATTTAATTTTTTCGATTCACCCTACTGTCCAGGTCGATGCCAAATAAGTCGTCAATATCTCGGGAAGAATTTCTTGCCTCCTGTGGAATTTCAGAAAATCAATCACAGTAACATCGCAAGGCTAGTGCCTCATTACGTTCTGGGTCGAATTCCAGCTCGGGATGCATAAAGAGCCATTTGTGCCTGAGTGCTGGAGTTGAATATACACTAGGGTGGAGTGAAGATATGAAGTTTATGGAATCAAAAGTAATACCAAGAGATAGTTGTGGGGTGATAGTTAGTTAGTTAGTGGGTTTTAAAAAGGGCGCGTCATCAGCTACTATGGCTATTTGCGCCCTTATCTAAAATCTTTCATTAAACACAAACACAATACAAGAACCAGAATACTTAAAAGAACTAAAAAGCGTTGTCACAGTTAAAACGAGGCAAACAAATGCAGTTTCATCAAGGTGATTGATAAAAACAATAAAATTGAGAAGTTCTCAGACCCTAAGTAGTATTTAAAAAGAAACAACAAAACAATGAAACAAATGCCATCAGAAATAAATTGTCTGGCGCATTTATAAAATGCACGGGTATATAAGGTCCGAATGTCAAGTTTGTTAAAATCATATACTAAAAAATGTAACCTTCAGATGTAAAGAGTCTGTAGGATAAGTAAAACGGGACAATAAAAAACTACATCACCCTGTCAAGTCCCGTATTCGATAAAAATGTCAGAACTCCATTTGTACTATTAAAATCATTTCCAAGAGCGTCACATAGAGTCGCCCGAATTCCATACTGCTGATGGACACGGTCGTATTTTCTACATTGTAATAAAAATTGTTCCACCGTAAGTGGAACGTGGTATAGATCACACTCCGGCTGAGGCTCGTGTGGGGTGATATCATAAAGAACAATACAAAATATATTTTCTTTAGATTAATATTTAGAGGTGCTTTGAGGTTCAGATATTTTAGCGAGAGAACATTCTCCAATGATTTAATCTGAACAGGATACCAGGAACATGTTAAAAAAATACATGTTAAAAGACTCGTCACATTTTTGGTCACTGCACTCTAATATACACCCTTATATTAGGAGAAGAAGGACATATTAATTCTGCAGGTAAGATATTTAGAGTAAAATTTTGAAGTTTATTACATTTGTGTCCAAATTATAATGAAATAAAATATTAATTCTATTGTCTTACAGATCATTTAGCCTTGTACTTATTTTTTATTAGAGCTACCTTTTTTAAAATCAGTTATATTGCTAAGAAAATCGATCAGAATTTGAAAGGTGTTCAAGTGCTTCGAGGAAAAGTGTTACATGCACTTCAAATGTAGGTATAGCAATTATAGCTACAAACTGCATGGATGAATAGAAGACAATGAAACAAGACAAAAATTCCTAATAAATATGCAGTGGGTCGAGAATCATACCTTTTCTAAAATGTATGGGTTTTTTATGTCTCACAAGTGTATGTGCTCTTGGGTAGATCTGTTAAGCACTGGAGGAAGCGAGAATTGTGACATGTTCAATATGAACAATGTTCATCATAAGGTAGGCATTACCACGTTTCGTCATCGACAATCGTACACTTCGAAATATCCCTGGCATGTCTCTAATGCATTGACAATACATTCCCAGATATTGTTAATATTATGAACAGGACTGGAACACAAAAAGCTTTTTCAAAATACTCGCAAAAAAAATCCACAGGATTGATGTAGAGGGAACATGGAGGCCAGTCCACACCTGTGGAGTAACGGCTAGAGCGTCTGGCCGCGAAACCAGGTGGCTCGGGTTCGATTCCCCCTTGGGGCAAGTTACCTGGTTGAGGTTTTTTCCGGGGTTTTCCCTCAACCCAATATGAGCAAATGCTGGGTAACTTTCGGTGTTGGACCCCGGACTCATTTCACCGGCATTATCACCTTCATCTCATTCAGACGCTAAATAGCGTAGATGTTGATAAAGCGTCGTAAAATAACCTACTTAAAAAGCATGGAGGCCATGTTAATTGTAACCCATGGCGTATATAACTCTTGTGGAAGCTTATGCATACGAATTCTTCAAATGAAAGTGTTCTTTCATTCATGTACGAAAGGAACTGCATTTCCCAAGTAGTCACATCTTCCAGAGCCTTGCGAAGATCATGTTGGAAAAATAAAGTTACGAGTGACAATTAGAAGTGACAGATAAGAATCGAAATTGGAAATGTATGAAGTTAAAATAATATTTGTTATTACTATAGAGGCCTAAATCTCACAGAGGCCAATCATACATGAAAAAAAAAATTGTGCGACGTTTGGAGTAATGTATGTGAAAGAGATTCCGAAGTGTTTATATATATCGGCAAATATATGAAAAGTAAGTTTAGGCCTACATATAAAATCTAATTTTTCTTAATTTTATTGTAACTTATTTTTCATGTAATATGTTAGCTACATCTACACACTTCATACTGTTTAATAATTATTCAAGATGAATCCGGTTTCTACCATCACATCCCACCTCCCTCAAATCCATTCTTATATTATTATTATTATTATTATTATTATTATTATTATTATTATTATCATCATCAAACAATATTTATTTCAACTACAAAACATAATTATTAACTTGCATCAAGTCCAAGCACGGTGAAGCGCATTTATGAAGAAATTCTGGAAAGGAAGAAAGGTATGCTAGTATAAATTTTAGATCGCAACAAAAGTAAATCAGAGTATTAAGTTAAGATAGAAGCATTTTCCATCGCTTTAAACCTCTATTCTCCAGCTGCTTAGAGATATGTTCGCAACACATTCAAATTATCCACAGTCGACTATATAGTAGACTGTGATTTATCCATGCCACATGAAAGCACATTATGGCGATGGTATAACAGTGTCGAAGATTTCCCAGGTTTTATATCGGAAGGTTTTTAAATTATTAAAGAAAGAGCTCCCAATTCATATGTCTACTAAGAGACAGGCGTTGTCATAACGTAGTTCCAAAGTATAAGGAATATTTTGTAACAGCAAGTATTTCGTACTAGCTCAGAGCGTTGCTTACGAGATTACACAAGCTGGCGCATAGAGCCACTGCCATCGTGATCTAGACCAGGCCATAATGCAGGATGTATGACGTCACTCGATGGGGCGGGCTTTTCTATTTTAGTATACGGAGCTGAGTGAAATATATTACTTTAATGCGTGTCGGTGCTCAGTTTTATTTAGTGTAATGTGTGTATAAGATACGTTCACTTCTTACTGCATAATATGTTGCAGAAATAATTACAAAACTGTGTTATTTTAATGTGAACGGAGTTTTACATGTTAACATAACCTGTTCGCATCAACATTTTAAGTTTGAAATGGAAGCTATTTTGAGATTTAATAAAGAAGAATTATTTATATTGTGATTTAATTTAGCACATCTATCTTACTTACTTGTAGGTAGAAAATTTACCACAGTCCCTCCTATGAAATAAGTGTAGGTACGTACGGTTGTGTGTTACTTCATCTGGTAGGTTAGATAAATAGAATTGAATACGACCCAGTATAGTAGGGAACAAATAAATAATACAATTAAATTGTTATTCAATGCAATGTGTGCATAAGTTCCGGCTAGTTCCATTTATTTGTTGCATAATGTGGCAGGAATAATTATAAAACTGTATTATTTTTATGTGAAAAGAATTCACCATGTTAACATAACCGGTAATTTGATAGAAGACGGGCACTTGGTTGAATATAGTAAGTATTACCAACTTTTTTATTTCAGGGTTAAATGTTAGTGATGTTATAGTGACTTTTACATGTTAGTTCTAGGTTTTTTATACTAGGTGTCGCCGTGATTTTCTTTTAATTTGATTGGTTATAGTTGTCATTTGTTCTAGAATTTTCATTAATTTTGAATGGATAATGACGTTATCAGTTGTTCTTGGTTGTTTGACGTGAGTGGTGTTATGTTGTATATGATGGCTAAAGCTATTGAAAGTTTGTCATTTTATGATTTTTGTGATATTCTTTCGATTTGATTGGTTATAGTTGTAATTTATTCTAGAATTTTTATTAATTTTGAATGGATAATGGCGTTGTCCTGTTGTTTGACGTGAGTGATGTTACATTGTAGATTTGTCTGCATTTGTCGAATGCGCATCATCATGCTTACGAAAAGTCACTTTTCAGTGTCATTAGTTTATTTTGTGAGCACAAGGTTGGAATTTTGAAGTAAGAGGGAAAGGATGGAATCCGTGTTCTGAAATCATTTATTAAATTTTGTGACGATTTTGGTTTAGTTCTTTCGCTGGTGAATAGGGATTGTGTTGAATGTTGAGGAGAAAACTGTTTTTCTGTGGTTGAAAGGAATTATTTACTGATTTTTCTGTATATGTTAAGGTGTAATAAGTGTTCGAAGAGAATTTCATTCAGTGTAAAGACGTCCTTTATTTATGCAAAGTTGACTGTACGACAAAGTGTTGGTTTAGTTCTGTGTTTCTTACATGGTTTAAGTTTAGATTGCCTTAAAGCCTGTGTCATTTATACTGGAAGTGAAGTGGTTGTCGATGAAGACGTCAATGAGAATTGAATTTTATTTGGTAAGGTGATAAATTATTATGTTTTGTTTTGTGTTTTAGTGATTTTTGGGGGTAAAGTGCGGACGAAAACTGCCAGAAAAGTACTACCAACTATGAAGTTCGAATGCCACGAAACTCCAAAAAAATCAAAGGAAAAAAAAAATTAAACATATTTTCATTTTTTGGAGGGCTTGTTCTTCTTTAAAAATATGAATATATATTTGATTTTCCGATGTTTGGTGACATTTGGACTTCATAGTTGGCAGAACGTTTTTGGTAGTTTTTGTCAGCCATGTTGGATTTTGCCCGTTTTCTATCAAATTACCACATAACCTATTTGCGCCAACATTTTAAGTTGAGAACGAAAGCTATTTTGAGATTTAATAAAGAATATATTTAGGATAAACTTCAGAACACGGTTATCTTCCTTACTTATAGGTAGAAAACTCACCACAGTCCCTCCTATGAAATGTACATACGGTTATATTACTTAACTAGGGTTAAACGAGCGCTGAGGTATAATTCCGGTAACTTCTGAACTGAAAACAGTTGAATTTATTTTTTGTGGAGATGCATTTCATCCTCTAAGCAAGGCATAATAAAAGCCTGAACTAACCGAACTAATTAGTATATGCAAGGTGTATGAATACGAAGGGAACTACCTCAGCGTCCTCAGCGCTAGTTTAGCCCTGGTAACATATTAAACTAATGAGACTGGAGTACCGTATGAAACGAATAAATACAATTGAAGTGTAGACAAATTGCATTTACAAGTTATACGTAGCGTTATGCTTAATTATGATGCATAATTGCGAATATAGAAATGAGGCAAGTACTGATAGAGTAAACATAACCTATAATGTCAACACATCAAAATATGCGTGCGATGCAACTGAAAATTGTTGAAACGTGCTTAAATGAATGTGCAAGAATTTCGTAATGAAGCGAGCGTGCTTTATTTCAATTAATTACAATACTAGATACTGTAACAGTAATGAAAACTATAAGGGAAGTATAATTTTTCATAATATACTATAATATGTATCTCGTGTTTAGTTCAAATTGTGTGTATTATCAAACGTCGTATTATTTATAATGTAGATTATTCGCACATAAGAAGGGCGCAATAATTTAAATTTAATAAAATAAATACGGTAAACTAACAATAATGGATTAGACAAGAGTAACATCAGTAACGCTGCACTTACGCCTAATCATAATTTACTTTACATCCCAGTCAATGTTTCACTTTCACGTGTATATTATTACACACATTGACTGTTTATAACACCAAAAATTCACTTAACCACATACGGGCGCAATATTTAATCGAAATAAAGGCAGGTAAACACATACGAACTTTGCCTGCAACAACGTAATTTTCACACCAAAAATAATATTATACCTTACGTTGCAAGTGAATTGTGTCTGAAGTGTCTCACAATCACTAAAATTTTACTGATGGGATTACACTGTATTTCAGAGAAATATATGTTATTTTTCATGTACTGCAACTATTGATATGGTTGAAAGACCGCCCTTCCTGATCAGCTCTCAAGCGAGTCACGTGGTCTGCCTTACGGCCTGTATTAGATCACGATGGCAGTGATAGAGCTTGAAAAACGAGTCTGAAGTGGTTCCCTCGTAATGCCAATTCCGCCGCTCGGAGCGCTGTTCTGCCCTATATATTCATAGCAGAACACTTAAAAGACATTGACATTTGGGATATTTAAAGGACTCACCATTGCTTATTAAATGCTTCGTACAATATTTTATGGACAATAGACGTAATTTGCAAACTTCTACTCCTCAATTATATTACAATAAAAGGCTGTCATTCTTGATATTAAAACATATTACATATAAACTGAGGGACTGTCTGCTCTGTACTTCAGTCCATACACCAAATATTTCCGGAAATAAATTAACTTGACATCTTACATATACGCACTATAGCCTACCCTTTTCACCTAATATTATTAATATTGTTATTAAATAAGATATTGCAACTAATTAAGGTACTGCATTATCTTTAATTTCCTTGAATTCATAATTAAGCATTTGCAAGAAGGCGTAACTTTTCCCTCTCTTTTAAAAAAATACGAACGTCACAATAATTGAGAAGTATAATTATTACGCGATTTTTTCTTGCAGTGGTGAAAACATTTCTATAGACCTACTGATTAATCTATTGAGCATAGTAATAGTAAACGCTGTAGTATTCTTTTCTGAAGCCAAGATTTTCGCAAGAACTGAAGTGGGACACATGTAAAGATGAGGAAATGTCCCTCTTTCTTTTGCGAAAACTTGTGAAGCACTACTGGACAATATTGGTAAAGATATTTCCAGTAAATACGAAGTGATTAGGAAACTTAATCAGAAGCCCCTAAATAGAAAAGTGCTGAAAGTGCAATAAACTGGGCCATTTCTTAATTACATATAGAACACTGGAACTGACTATCTACAAGGACCCTCGTGTTATAAATAGCCTATTATGATTATTTCAGATTGTGATACAGTTATAAGCGTACATTCCTAAAACTTAAAAGTAACAATGAGGATGCCCTATGTTATAGGAAAGTTTTAAACGTGTACATTTAACTTTTTTATGAATGATTTCCTCATCAAGATTTTCATTAACTATGTGCCAAACTTTTGAAGTGAAGAGTGCAGTAAGAAACTGTTGGACATCTGATCAGTATTTTAATCATGTGCTGGTTACAGTACATTAGATGTCTTCTTGAATATACCTGATGAGGTATGTAGGCCTATATGAAGTTTGTATCGTCAGTATTCAAGCAGCCTACTTATGTATGTAATTTTTATTATCTGTACAGAAAAAATTTAGCTTATGTGATAGTATGAAGTAATCTCTCACGAAATAACAAGGAAGAGAAAGGTGCTTAAATTTAAATATTGAAAACAGGATGATAAGAAGAAAATAATTTTTACTTCCTTTCAATTATTAATGAAACCTGGCCACTCACCATTCGCAGTTGATTTCTATGGTTACAGGTCTATTCTTCATATTCTGTAGCTTTCAAATAATTTCTAAAATAAATATTACGCCTACTTAGCTCTTGTAAAACGAAATTTTCACTTCCACTTTCAACGGAACACTCACTTATATTTAGTTCTTGTATCTTGCAGTAAATTATCCATTTGTGATCATCTTTCCAATATAACCTCCCATTGAAACGACCACTTAAAATCATGAGCTAGAATTTATTATTTTAAAAACATTTCCACGTACATACTGTTATAATTGTTATGAACCACAATACAAAAGACAACACTGTGAAATTGGATTAATTTACCAAGATCAACATCAATACCGGTAGTATAAAATCACATATAGGCCTAGGCTATATTATTTCATTACTTTATGGTATTAATTAGAAGAATTAATTTTGAAGAATTTACAAATATGCTGAAATAATTTATGACACCTCTTCTAGAAATGTAAAAATATGTATGTACATTTTGAAACAATGGGTATAGCACCACTTGAAAATGTTGAGCACTTTAACAGTAACTTGTAAATTGTTCCATCACGTTGTCTGTAGTGTTCATTTAATGTAGCACTTTTAGAATGAACGTGGTTCACATACATAAGAAGAAATGACGATGGAATGAGTCGAAGACATACAGTTTTCTTTAATTTTTAGCAAATGATGAAGTTGAATATATACTGTTACTTCATATCCTAACATAAGTAGAGTTGCCACCATAGATGTAACACCTCCGTAACACCTGAAATGGATATAAAATAAATTAATGTATTGGTAATGATACAAGAATAAAAAGAAATTAGGCTAGACATAACCTCACAAAATTACAAACACATGCTAAAACAAAAAAAAAAAAAACAAAAAAAACAAAAAAAAACTTTACGTATCCGTATATAATAAAACTAGATATTCTAGATATAATTTGATTCACACGATAATCACCTCAGCCTATTTCGCAGCAGCCATTATTAGTTACCAGTTTGAGGTGCATTACCTAATCTCATACTAACCTTGTTAAGTTCTCTAACCTAATTCACTGATAATTACGTAACAATACACAGGTCAAAAATACAGACAAATACACATTAATTACCTAATAAGTACAGCATGAAGATAATTCATTACTTTTGTCGGTATTTTCCAAAAGAGAAAGGGAAAACAGTAACAACATTATCTTCAATGTTTACATCACGTCGTTCACATTTTCATTAGGCCTATATCAGTAATGCTTGGTAAGTGAAACAATGCATGAAATTATTTTACATTTCGGGTCACATCATTCGAGAGTCGGAAAATGCAATTCGCCACTTTTAACATAGCATTGCTTGTTATATGAGAGAACTTGGACATTTACCTTAACCTATAAAGATACGACCTGTTGGTACAGAGTTCTTCACATAGCAAAACACAGACAATTTTCGAATATAACTTAGCTGAACAAACTTGAAATAACACTGTAATATGCTTGGCATATTTGTAATATTCGTACTCAATGAGTAATACACAATTAATCGAACTATTTTCACGATGCACAATGCTTTGTAATGGTACTATTCCTCATTTCATAGGGCAGGGAGGCGAACCTAGCGGCAGAAATTGTCATGACTCACAGAGACCTACTCTCGATCGTGCTATGCGCCAGCTTGTGTAATCTCGTAAGCAACGGTGTACACGATACACATAAAAACAAACAATATTGAAAGGAAATTTTTTCAAAATCTTACCTGAAATATACAAAATTCCTTGAACTCACGAAACTTAAAAAAGCAGTCTTACAGTCTTGCAATTGGTATGGGTTCAACGTCTTGTCACTAGATGGTGTTTGATGTACAACTATTACAGCCTGCGAAAAATTGACTGTCTTTTTGTGCCAGGGTTGCCATACGTACGACTATTTTGACTCAGTGTACAAGATACGACCACACACAATGTCGTACGCAATTGTGTACGACTATTTCACTGAAGGGGAAAAAAAATAATTGAGAACATGTTGGTCTATAATTAAAATGAAATTTATGGTTAATTCGTCCCTTTTAGATAAGTTTTCTTCTTTTAATATGTCCTAGATTAATATGATAGAAACATGCTAAAAGCATGCATTGAAAATCGATCTGTAACAATGCTTGCCATGCAAGTCATAATTTGTCATCTTGAGCTCTAGGTTTCACGTAGACGGCGCACTTATATGAAAATAATACGAATATAATTTGATTAACTTTCTTGTTTGTTCGATAAAGGAAAACTTTTATCAATTAAATAGTACCGCAGTTGCATTAAGAAGTCTAAACGCGCCGACATTATAGAGGTGTCGGGTTTGAGTAGCCTGTAGAGGAATTAATTTGATATAATTTTCAGCCGCCGCTGCGGCCTTAGATCAAACTCTGCTGATTTTAAATATAAGCAGGGGCGGCTTTCGAAGAGGGGCTGCGGAGCTGCAGCACTCCCAGATATTTGTGGCTCTTGTCTCGTTTTATGTAGTGAAAAACATTTACTATACTGTCTCTATTTACCCGCTCGAATTAAAAAAAAAAAAAATTCGCTTTCAATGACATGCACGCAATCGTTAGTGAAGTCACTTCCTCCCCTGGTGCTGCCAGAGCGAAACTAGAGACAAGGACTATAGGGTGAAGCCACTTCCTCCCCTGGAGCTGCCAGTCTCGTCTCGGATGCGTTGCGCGTTAGTTTTACCTCTCCACCTCGCTGCCCCTTTCCGTGAATCCAGAGGTTCCAGGCGCTGCAAAATTTGCAGCAGTTTGTCAGTAGCGCGCAGTTTGAAATACATTTTCTTTAATGTTGTGAGTATAACAAGTGCAACAATGTTTGATTCTGTACAATATTTACAGTCTATTCAGTTCAGTACCTTAACAATTCAGGGGAAATGTGAAATTAAGTGCCCATCAGTTGAATCTCATAATGGAAAGAGCCGGTAAACAAAATACAAAGGCTCGCATATTTTTTGCTAATTTATCCAGTATCCCTGCTTTCTTCTCTCGATCTCCACACAGTCTGTATTAGATTAATGTGTTTCAAAGACAATTTCATCAACTGGGGCAACAAGATGGATTTAAAATAAGAACAGTAAATGTTGTTCATGAGAAGAAGGAGCCATTGCTAGAATGTTTTCAAACCATAATGGAATCTGAAACATCTAACATCACAAGCGCCCTGGTGCGTGCTCTTGAATATCCTGAATTCAATTCAATTTCTGGCTCAGTTATTTTTTTTCATTTATTGATGTATCATGTATATATATTATACAACCAACTACAACATCGCCAGTTAGATATTTCTAAGGTTCAAATCTGCATATAAAAATTAAATTATGGTTTATTTAACGACACTCGCAACTGCAGAGGTTATATCAGCGTCGCCGGTATGCCGGAATTTTGTCCTGCAGGATTCTTTCAAATGCCAGTAAATCTATTAACATGAGCCTGTCTCATTTAAACACAACTTACAAGATAAGGCGCATGGAACTAATCTTTAAATAAAGTAAGTTGCTTGGTTTATTTTTGTATGCAGCCCCCCTTAAATCAATACCCACGAGCCGCCACTGAATATAAGAAAGTTATTTCTAACGAAGCGTCATCCTGCACGCCTTACTGCGATGACAGTGTTGATGATGAAGAAATGGGTGGTGATATGTTTCAATGCTGAATTCATTGTGGATGTGAGCTATAATTAGTAGTATTTTTATTTGGAACTAAAATTTAGTGGTAGATATATTTTTTTGCGATTCTTTATCAACTGCGTGATAATGCCAGTGAAATGACTCCAGCGCCGAAAGTTAACCAGCATTTGCTCTTAATGGGTAGAGGGAAAACCTGGAAACAACGTCAATCAGATAACTCGTCTCATCCGGGATTTCAACTCTGGCCCGCTCGTTTCACAGTCAGACGTGTTAACCATTACTACACAGCGGTGGACTAGAAGTATATTAGGAAGTTGAGAAATGTACGAAATTTTATGCTGAAGTACGACGATTTTTATAAGTTAATACGACGGTTTCGATTCCTTTATCTGGCAACCCTGTTTTGTGCCTCTTGTATGATTCTGCCCTCTCCGCCCCCAGGTATTGCAGTGATGAACCTGGAAGAGTGTATGCATGAAAAACCTGGCTCAGGTATTTCAACTACAGATCATAATTATTCATTGCATCAAGTCCAAGCAAGGTGAAGCACTGATATGAAGAAATTCTGGAAAGGAAGAAAGGTATATTTGTGCAATATAGAGATAGGCTTAATTTGATTAAAAAAAATCAAGTGCTAGAGGCGGACAAAGAAAATAAGTTAAATAGAAAACTTTTATAGAAACTAAAACGGAAAAACGTAGTAAATAATGAATTATAGTAGTTTCTATAATTAATTCCACCCACTCTGATATGCTACTATTAATTTTAGATCGCAACAAAAGTAAATCAAAATATTAAGTAAAGTTAAAAGCATTTGCCATTACTTTAAACCCAACTCTATCGGTCGCCTTCACGGCTGTATTGATCACCGTGCTTATGCTTGGCTTCTGTGGGTATGGTGATATTGTTACAGCTGTTTTTATTTGTCTATGTGGTAGACAGAGTTCAACATTAGTTTACCTCAGGTACAGTTGTGGAAGAGGTGAATTGGAAATCTTTACTGTCAAGAGCTATTACGGATTTCGTCGTCCATAAATGAAAGTGAAGGTTTGATATGTTCTCAAAGTACACACGGGAGAGGAAACGCTTTTAAATGCTATTTAAAAATTTTAACATTCCTCGGCTCCACGTTACTGAGATATCCTCTCAACTAACACATTATCCTGTTGACATACTTCGGCCTCGTGCACTTAGCTATCCCTCATTTAATCCATCTAACCCATAACGAAATGGTGAATATGGATGTATTTGTAAGGGATTTCTTGTCGGGATACTTTTGATATATAGGCCTATGCAAGGCATAACAAAACCTAACCTTTCATAGATTCGTATTTACAAGATGTATTAAGAGTACAAAGGAAACTACCTCAGATTTAGTTAAGCCATATTTTCGTAATAAAAAGATTCAAGATCCTTGAGTTTAGTACATTGTACGTACGTAATCAAACATAATTGAATATTCGTCAGAATAACGCCAGCACTAAACATGTGGGCCTTATCATTGTCACTAGTTAATAACATTTTTACAAATTTAAAATTAAAATGTTATAGCAACTTTAATGAGTTCACCAGCGCAGCTCAGTTTCTCTAAGTCACTTGCAATTACTGAACCTTTTCTTTCAGTTGTGATGGATGAGATCAAGATGGAACCGGAGGTTGATCTGTTGGGATTACAACGACGTGATAACACATGCGAAAGAAGAGAGAATATGGATTTATCAGAGGTAACTGAAAACACTAATTGTGTATATTTTGTTTAATGTAACAGATCAGTTGTCAAAATACATGCTACCATTTATCGACAAGATTAGGCATATAGTGTCAGTAGTGAGGTATTGTACCTACAATAACTTGTACGCTTAATTCAGTTTCACATCTCTCAGACTTATTCTGATAGATGAGGAAATTACCATGCAAGATAAATCTATTTCTGAATAAAGACCAAGTTCGACTGTGAGCGAAAGTTCATCGAATTACGTATTCATATATGACGTTGCACGTGTAAAAGGAAGGGCATGAATTGCATACATTTTGTACTTAGCTTGTTAATGCATTTAGGCCTATGTAGAATATCGTTAGAACAGTTATTGATACTATTTAATAGCATTGCACAATGGAGAGGTGGATTTATATGTGTATTCGACTTTGTTAAAGAATCTCCTTCATTGTTCGTTCATACATTCACTATCCAAATATACCTTCAGCTATTCGTCCAGTGCCCCACACCAATGGAATTCCTATTCTACTACCACTTGAGTTCTACAGACGACGATCCGAAATTGAGCACAATTGAAGATATACCTGGTCCGTCCATATCCCATGACCTCGACTTCACGATTCGAACTTGATCCCAGCCACACATGATGACTCGTAATGAATTAAATGATCTTATCCGAGACTCGGAACTTTCAAAGGCTAAATCAGAGCTCCTAGTCTCTCAACTTAAACAGTATAACTATCTTGCAATAAAATGTGAAGTGGTCCATGTATAGAACGCACTGGAAGCCTTTGCAACAATTTTTCGAAGTAAATAATGACTTTGAATTCTGTAATGATGTGCAAGTCCTAGTGGAAGCTATAAATATCCAACACATACCAGAACACTGGAGTCTGTTTTTAGGTTCAGCCACGCTGATTTTTAAAGCTGTATTAGTACACAATGACAATAATTTGCGGGAAAAACGTAATACGGCGAACGCAAAGCTCCGCCCAAGTCCCCTTTCCACTTTTCCCCTACAAGCTCACCACACACCCTAGCGGGAAAGAGTGGAAATAGGGGTTTAGGGTGGGGTGACATTTAGTGTAGGAAAGTGGAACAAAAAGAGTAACGACATCTACGAAGCAAAAGAGGAACTTCGTCCTGTCAGTCTCTCTCTCTCTCTCTCTCTCTCTCCCTCCCTCCCTCTCTCTCCCTCCCTCTCCTTCTCTGTTCCTTGCTTCATGTCTCTCTCTTTTTTTTTTTTCTTACGACTTCAGAGGAGGGGAGATTCGATCCGAGAAAGTTCGTAACTAAACCTAAACGCACGCTTTAGACCTCTCGGCTACCGAGGCGAGTTGGGGGTAGAAGGGAAAATGAATCTATTTATGTTTAAGGGAACTGCCATAACGTATTGTAGAAGGGGACAATGACCGAATAGCGTGGGTAGATACTGGTGGGCTTGTGAATGTCGCTTGGTAGGGGTTGACTACGGGGGTGGCATAAGTGTTAACGCGCGGAGCTTCATTGTGTCCGTGTCCAACTTCGTGTACAGACGTAACCACGTGTAGTGATGATCCGTACCGAAGACGTGTACTTCTTCCTGAAAATGTCCATGGAGAATTTGAAGGCGGATATGGTAAGGTACTGTGAGGAGCATGGACTACTTGCTAGTCATTACGAGTGTCCAACCCGTGGGAAAAAAAGACTATTGTGTTACTTCGAAGATGTGCAAAGTTAACAGGTGAGTGTTGTTTAGTGAAAACCACATTACATTGTGTTGTGTCAGTACATGTTGTGGACAGTTGTCTAATGCGTATTGCATTGTGGTTGTGGACAGTTGTCTAATGCGTATTGTCTAATGCGTATTACAATGTGGTAGGCAGTGATCCATCGAAGCGGGACAGATAGTAAAGAGATACAGTATAGAGAGAAAGAGAGAGCATGCGAGCGAGGTGCCGAGCGGCGCGGGTGGGGATAACTTCCCCTACTGGCGTTCACTGTAATACGTTTTTGCCTAATTTGCCTTCAGTTCCAATTAGCTATGCAGTGCATATGAAAGAGACATGCAAATATTTAAGACTGGCCTCTTCGACAAGCTTTGAAACGAGTAATGAAGAACAATTCAGCAGCCATTGATTGAATCTAGTAACATTTTGCTCCCTCCTTTCCACATTATATTAGAATTGATTAAAAACTTCGTAAAAGCATTGGAGAACGAGGTGCACGATTAAAAATAATAAGTAAATAAAATAGGAACTTTGTCGAAAGTAAATATTACTCTTCACTCATTAGTATTGTAAGAACCGTAGGCCTACGCTAAAAACAGGATATGCAGCCACCAATTTTTTTTATAGGGAAGGGATTATCGAGATTGAATTCCTGGTATTTTTTCCTCTAGTTGCAGAAAGATTAAATGAAATGTTTGATAAGATGATATAATATGATCGCAGTAGCTAGTATCACGATTATTCCTCTGCTTTATAGGTTAAGTACATGCAGATTTGAATTTTGAAAATTTAAAGTAAAAACATGGTTTTAATCACTAATCTACAGCACATTAGAAACATTATTCACGAAATGGATTTCACTATAGATCGTCCTGGATAATAAACATCTCAGTTAATCGAGAGTTTACTGTAGGTGTAAACTTCGGAGACTCCTAGAAGTACTGAATATAATATAAGCTACCATAGCTTGCTGTCGAGGTTGTATATGTTTTTATTAATTTACTTTTTCTCTTCCAAAATGAAACTGTATCCAGCAATTCCTTACTTGACGTAGTTATTTTTGTTTAATTGTTAACACTTTCGAGGCGCAATTTAATTAGTTAAATTTTTAAGGTTCAAAACATATATTTATAATATTTCGGGACCTGAATGAGGAGAAAAGACTTTCCCTGATTTTTACATATAGGATCACACAAAAATTTGGCATTTTGAGTTGTTTTTAAGAGTATTTAATGTACTAATACACTACGTAATTCCTCAATGTTTATATACCGGAAAACAAATGTACACGCAAAGCGCATCCCTCAAAGTACACGCGCTATCTGTTGGTGCTAGTTCAGGATATCCCTATTGCTGGTTGATGGTGAGGGATGCTAAAAAGGAATATCTCTATTTGAGGTAAACCCAGTCGAATATTACCATGTTTAGGAACAGGATATTTATTTCTAGTGATTTTATTTTTTAAATTATAAGAAAACGACCAAACCTGAGATTATTATTGCCATTTTTCACTTCAACATTAAAAATACCCTTTAACTCTATTAAGTATAGAATATAATCTAAATTTAACAGAAGAAATACTGAAATCAGAAGTAAACACTGAAATACTGAAACAATTGTCTGTAGAGACAATTAATATTATGTACCCTCCACAAAACTGGCTTCATTTATACACAGACGGATCCTTGAACTCCAGAGAACAAGGTGCCGGTGCAGGTGTTGCGTGCTGTCTCTTCTCACTTTATAGATCTCTTGGATATGGAACAACAAGTTTTGATGGAGAAATCATTGCAATAAGTGAATGCCTTAGGAATCTTCTATGCCTCATCAGTAAATTTAAGAATGCAGTTACATTGTCAGACTCCAAAGCAGCTATTCTATCAATAGTCTCTAAACACACACCTCCATCTCAAACAGCAGAAATAACTAAAATGCTCTCTCAATTATTATCACTCAATAAAAGAATTGTATTCCAATGGATACCATCCCATTGTGGAATCTGGGAAACGAGAATGCGGATGCTTTAGCAAAGAAGGGCAGCACTGCTACTTACAGACCTGTTACTAAATCTACGTATTACTCTGTGAAGAGATTTATTAAATCTACATACTTAGACTTCAACAACAAAATTTGATAACTCAATCCCAAGGGAAAAAATGGAACTCTCTGCATCATAATCCACAGTTAATTCGCGATTTACCACGAAAATCGTCTGTAGCTGCATTTAGATTGGCAACTGGCCATGATTGTTTGGCCAAACACCTGCATAGAATTGGAATATATCAGTCCCCTAACTGCCCATTGTGCAACTCAAACCAAGAAATGGATTCGGAACACCTCAAAATCTGTGCTTCAGTGGCTAGTCATGATAATATCTTTGAAAAATATTGGAGTGCAAGAGGTCAAATGACTTTATTGTCAAACGCCTGGCATTAGAAAACAACAACAACATTAAAAATACATCTATCTCCAGTGATTTCGTATCCATGACAAAAAAAAAAATTAGATTTTGTAGGCCAGTGTTATTTTCAGAATGGAACACCTGGAATGTTACGCCTATGTCTTGTTTCTATTGTGCCTTCAATTTTCTTCTTTAATTTATCGCCTGTGTTGAAAAAATAACCTGGTGACTGCCAAGATGAACCAAATTTAGGGCTGTTAAGCATCATGTCAACTTCGAAATACCGAAAATAACTTAGTTATGATAAATTCATGTTTTGTAGGAAGGGAGTTTATCGCATCTGGAAGTGGCAGGCATCAAAACAGAATGCGTGGACTGCAGTTATGATCTCACATCTGAAATAAAAGTTGAAGACACTCCTGAGCCTGGTAACTTTCCTATACTGAAGTCTGTACTTGAAAGTACTCCTGTGCGTATTACCATTGCTATGGTGAGTCTGAAGTTGATGTAAGTGTTTCAATATCATTATACATATGTACCTACAGTTTATTTTAAGTATTTCAGAGCCATTAACATCTCAGAAAAGTGCTACAATTTTTTTTGCAATTTTGTTTTAAATATAGACCAGTCTCATTTTTGCATATGAAGTAAAATAATATTGGGCAAATATATATTTTAGATTAAAAAAGCAATGTTTTATCATGAATGCATGGAATAATTTGGACCTAGCAACATGATTTCACTGCAACTTTACTAGGTATATAATTATATTTGTTGTAAGTGATCTAGACGTAGCATGGCGTTCAAACTTATATAGCCTTATTCAAAAGTCACGACAGATTCCGGATGATTAAAGAGAGCATCATGGATTGTAAGAAAGCGTTGAAAGATTCGAGCATTGGTAATTATAGATGAAGATTTTGAATACGAGATGAGGTGTAGAAGGAAGGTGTTAGTGCCGCTTATAAAGGCAGTGAGGAAAAATGGATATTATGCAAAACTATTTAAAGGCAAATTGAAAATTAACGGGGAGTTATTTGGTGTTGAATTTTGTTTGGAGATCTTGAATGCGTCGAGAAATGGAGAGAATATTGATGAAAGTAAAAGAATAGAAATAAAGAAGAGGGTTAGAAGGATTGTTAATAATAGTGAAATAGGAAAGGTAATGTTGTGGAAGATATGAGGGCAGTGACTCAGGAGATTGCGAGGGAAGAATATCGAAAGAAGTCATCGTCAGCTAATTCCACTCAGGCAGTGAACATAATACAGCAGCTGCATCACCAAATAGGCGACCACTAATGACGTCACCCCAAGATCAAGCCAGCGAAACAAGCAAAGTGTGAGGTAGCAAAATAGTTGGTGACCTTGAAGTTGAAAGGCAGAAGAGGAGAGAGAAGAATGCTGGGGGCAACAGTGGAGAAAAAACTGTCTATAATTTGAGGAAATGGTGTATCAGTGGGTTGAAATAATAGCAGGTTTAGTTATGTAATGGATAATTGGAAGTGAAATGTTGTACTTTTTTCAGCGTTAAATAGTGTTATAAATAAAGTGAAACCAATGTTGCTAGGGTACAAGCACTAACGAGATGTGTAAGAAGTGTTTAGACAGCGAATATAATAATAGGTTAAGTGTGTAGTGAAATAGTCAACAGGGATTAGGTCTTCCGTACTAAATAATTTATATGTATTATTATTTACAAGAGAAATTTATAGCCTTGTACTTGCTATTTGGGAAAAGGAAATTGTACCAGAACAATGGAAGGAGTCCATAATCGTACCTATCTTTAAGAAGGGGGACAAGACTAACTGTAATAACTTACGAGGAATATCACTTTTGTTGACGTCGTACAAAATTTTGTCCAATATTATTTTGAGAAGATTAACTCCGTATGTAGATGAAATTATAGGGGATCATCAGTGTGCTTTTAGGCGTAATAGATCAACTATTGACCAGATATTTTGTATTCGACAGATAGTGGAGAAAGAATGGGAATATAAGGGTGCAGTGCATCAGTTATTCATAGATTTCAAAAAGGCATATGACTCGGTTAAGAGAGAAGTTTTATATGATATTCTTATTCAATTAGGTATTCCCAAGAAACTAGTTTAATTAAAATGTGTTTCAGTGATATATACAGCAGAATTCGTATAGGTCAGTTTCTGTCAGATGCGTTTCCAATTCACTGTGGGCTAAAGCAAGGAGATGCACTATCACCTTTACTTTTTAACTTTGCTCTAGAATATGCCATTAGAAAAGTCCAGGATAACAGAGAGGGTTTGGAATTGAACTGGTTACATCAGCTGCTTGTCTATGCGGATGACGTGAATATGTTAGGAGAAAATCCACAAACGATTAGGGAAAACACGGGAATTTTATTTAAAGCCAGTAAAGAGATAGGTTTGGAAGTAAATCCCGAAAAGACAACGTATATGATTATGTCTCGTGACGAGAATATTGTATGAAATGGAAATATAAAAGTTGGAAATTTATTTTTTGAAGAGGTGGAGAAGTTCAAATATCTTGGAGCAATAGTAACAAATATAAATTATACTTGGGAGGAAATTAAACACAGAATAAATATGGAAGATGCCTGTTATTATTCGGTTGAGAAGCTTTTATCATCCAGTCTGCTGTCAAAAAGTATGAAAGTTAGAATTTATAAAACAGTTATATTACCGGTTGTTCTGTATGGTTGTGAAACTTGGACTCTCACTTTGAGAGAGGAACGTAGGTTAAGGATGTTTGAGAATAAGATTCTTAGGAAAATATTTGGAGCTAAGAGGGATGAAGTTACAGAAGAATGGAAAAGTTACACAACACAGAACTGTACGCATTGTATTGTTGACCTGACATAATTAGGAACATTAAATCCAGACGTTTGGGATGGGCAGGGCATGTAGCACGTATGGGCGAATCCAGAAATGCATATAGTGTTAGTTGGGAGGCCGGAGGGAAAAAGACCTTTCAGGAGGGCGAGACGTGGATGGGAACATAATATTAAAATGGATTTGAGGGGGGTGGGATATGATGATAAAGAATGGATTAATCTTGCTCAGGATAGGGACCAATGGCGGGCTTATGTGAGGGTGGCAATGAACCTCCGGGTTCCTTAAAAGCCAGTAAGTAAGTAAGTATTATTATTTACAAGAAGGAAGTATTAAGTTAGTTATGAGAAAGTAGGGAATGAAGTTGAATGTAGGAATAGTTTTTAAGTGAACTGAGAAAAAGGGAAGAAAAGTAGAATAATAATGAATTAATTAGAAGGATGGGCAAGTGAAAGTGAAGGGACATGAAAGACATAGTAAAAAGAGCCTTCAAGTGTCAAAATATGTCTTTGTTAAAAGTTGTAAATAGTGCAAGTAAGGGACTGCTGGCTCGAATACAGAAATGTGAAGGCCTGCAGGACCGAATATGTTGAGAAATACAATCATATCATATTCCAATTTCTTTTACCAATTATAAAATGAGCATTTACGTCGTTTAGTGCGATCTTTGATCTAAGAAAACCTAATTGATCTGCCACGGATTTCGTAAATTCTAATATTTCATAACATTCGAAAAAGACATTTTTGAAGTATCATATCTCACTCAGTTTCCAGTTCTGAATCTTCTGAATCCTGGGGACGCTCTACGTTCTATATTTAATACTAATGGTCAGTAAGTCCAATACGCGTGTGTGGAGGGGGAATGATTATATTCCGCTTTATTATTCAGAAAGAAAAAGAAATCGTGTTACAGAGTCTGATTCTTGGAGAAATAAACCTTTCAACAGTGGCATATTGGAGGAACATATTAATGTTAAAATCTATTTCAATGTCCTATTTATTTACCTCAAACATTGTAGTAAATTGAGGCTGCATAATATGCTGGACTTTAGTACACCACGTGCACATTTTTGCAATGTAGGAACTTGATTGCAGTGAGCTTACAGAGAAATAGCCTGAATTTAAGCAAATATCTGTGAAGGACGATAATGAAAGCAGTTTGGAGAAAAATTCTTCGATTTTGTAAATTTACTAAAAAATTTGGTTTTACTCATTAGGAAGTTCAGGTCTGACATAGGAAACATATCACCTACATCATCAACTAAAACATTCTTGATTATTTGTTCGTGTTTTCAGGAAGATCCGTTGGATCTGGACAGAGTTCAGCAGGAAGGGAAAGTGGAAGTGACTTCAAAGGAGGATGAAGTTCTGCTTGAGAGGTGAGTGAAGTGAGGTTGGTTCACTTCTTCTTGCAATCTTTAACAACTTCATTTAATGATGGCATAAGGCATAAATGTTATAGGATATGATTATATTGTATCTAATGGATGGATTTGTTTATTCATATGAATGCTTTTATAGATCTTACTACCGGTACTGATATGACGTAATATAATAATAACAATCATTATTATTATTATTATTATTATTATTATTATTATTTCTTTATACTGGCAGATTTAAGGCCATAGGACCTTCTATTACACTCTACCAGGTCACAAAGTATACAAGCAGTTAAAATTTAACAAAAAGTTAAAGAATAGGATACTAAAATATTACAAAAAAAATAATAATAAAAATAGCATAATAAAATCGACACTAAACAACATGAAAATAATACAATAATAGAAAAAAGAAAGTAAAATACATTGGAATATAGTAAAAGCAACTCATTTAGTACAAATGGTTAATATGAAAAAAGTAAGGTAGAATATAAAAAAATGTAATGTAATAAAATAATAATATAACAAAAAAGAAAGAAAATACGAATATTAAATAAAATTCACAATAAAAGAGGCTATGATAATAAATTTATCGGCTGATGAAGAGAACAAAAAGGGGAAAGGAAGGAAAGATACATATATATAGTCTATATTTTTACAAAACTATCGCCGAGAATAGGGTTTATACATTATATACATTAGAATAACTTTTTAACAAATCTCTGAGGGGTTACCTTTTTTTCACTAAGTACTGGTTTTCCTTCAAGGAATTTTAAATAAAATGGAAAGAACTAGTGTTTAATTGTTGCCACGATTATTATTTAAAATAAATTCCATTAAATTATATTACTTTCTGACTCTTCAAATGGTGAAGCAAGAATGGTTATTCGTTTGCTTGAACCAGAACCACACTGAATCTCAGCATTGGAAATTTCATCTTTCTTCGTTTTTTGATATAATAAAGTAGGTACTTAGCAAACTATGGTTTTTTTTTTTTTTTTTTTTTTTTTTGCGAAAGTGATATTTCAGAATTGGCCTGGACATCCATTTTTATTTTCATTTTATGTCTAGTAGTTAATTATAACTATTCATAAACAGCATAAACTAACAAAAGGAACTCGGAAGCAGAATTCACACAACTCGCGAGAACAAAGTAAGCAAAGGAACCACTCTGTGAGAGCAATGCAAAGCAAGATGATAAAGAACAATAAGGAATAACAGCAGTTCATGGCGCAGCATTAATATCGATTGAGATGGGCTGTCGAATATGCTGATACTATTGTTTATAGAAAGTCGAGTCTATACTTCAGGCTTCATTATCACAAAATGTACTTGAAAATATTCCTCAAGATCAGGATTTTTCTTCAACCAGATTTCCTTGAATCAGTGCTGCTCATCGGAGTGACTACTACCACGGACGAAACTGAGATTACGAATAAAGCTCTCCACCGGTGATCTCTGATACTATCGTAGGTGGAACAGGTGACATACAGGGGGGGGGGGGGGTTCGGAGTGAAGCGACAGCTGAAGGATGACTGGCGTGTACGGACTGACTGTAGTTGTGAGTGGAATAAAATGGCACCAAATCGGATATCCGTCGCATGGAAATACTTTAATTTAGTTGAAGATAATAATAAAGTCGCACACTGTAAACATTGTGGGCGAATTTACTCTAAGGGTGGTGGAAATTCGAATTTGTTAGACCTTTTGAAGCTATCGCACAATCGCGAACTTGATGAAAACAATTAGGAAAAACATTTGACACGATTTCTTTTTAAATTGTTTTAGTGCAATTGTTCCCAAAGTCTCACAGTTTATGAAAAATCTTGAAATTTCTCTAAAACGTAACTTTCGAGGCAATAAAAAACAAATGAAATATTTAAAATATGACTTGAGTTATATTTTACTGTTTAGACAACTTGAGTTACATTTTACTCTTTGGATTAAAATATTTCTGAATGAAACTAAAGAAATATCTGGTAATAATATAATTACAATTATCCTTAAGTTGATATCCACTTATATTTTTATAACAGAGCAAGAGTGGCGCGTTTTAGAAGAGGCAGTTGAAATACTAACACCCTCTAACACAATAATCACAATCCTTTCCGTTGAAGAATCTGAATAAATTATGTTGGACAGTAAACTTTATCCCATTGATAGCCCACGTTTCTTTTGTTTCATTCTGAAGCTCCCTTAATATATTTTACGTTAACTAAACCGATTAGAATAATAACTGACAAACCCTTTTTGCGATTAAACGAGAGTTTCTAGGAGAATTAAAGTATAAATGTTTACATTAGCTACTGAAAAGCTTTACTTCTGCGTTAGTTTTGCAGTTAGATTGAATGTTGTTAATTTAATCATTGACATAAAACTAATACGGCTTTCCACATATACTATGAATTTCAAAACTAGAAAAAAAATCTGTCAGCTAACGTAGCACTTTAAGCAACACAAAAAAAAAGAGCCAAAGAAAGAGAGAGAGATTAACATAAAAGAGAGATTAAACAACAACAAATTAGAACTTATTTTAAAAGATATGCGGACGTCAGCGTACTCGAATCACTACCTGTTCCGATTAAAGGAATGCTCAGCGGAAAGTGTATGTCTGCGCCGCAGCACATATACAACCTGCGCAGCATCAATCAGAGGTAACCGGAGGTCTTCGATTGAAAGTGCGCAAACAACCACTCCGGCAAAAACCTAATCATAAGCAGCACTACCTTAAATACATAAATTAAATATATTATTCTTATGATTAATTGGCTGGAATTTAATTGATTATCCCTCAAAAACGTGAATATTCAAATAGAATTTCTTCTGTACTAAATTTTTCATTACTATCAATATTACTATATGTGATGCCTTATTAGCCTACTGTTTTTTGAGAGCACTGTGCTTTTATATGTGGGCAAATATGTATCCTCAATGTTGTTCGCCATACCGCTTACAATCATTTCAGCTTTTAAAAAATTCACAACAACATTGTGATATATCGTCGCTACACCTCGAAAATCAGCTACATGCATTTAAACAGATATTTGAGGAGAAAAGACAGAAACATTATCACTTTTAGATACCTATTATTGAAGAAAAATTCATTCTGGCACTGGGAATCTAACTCAGAACCACTCAGCTTTACGCTCCGTGCTCTCTTTCCATCTGAGTGACTCATGGTGCCGTCCGAACTCTCCTCCTTTTTTTCCCCTATTTGTTTCCTCAGCATATAAGGCTGAGAAGTCCTGAGTTCGATTCCCAGTGCCTGGGAAAGAGCGCTTAGTGCTTAAAGCTAAGAGGTCCTGGGTTCGATTCCCGGTGTCAGAACGATTTTTCTGAAATAGTAGGTATCTATATGTTCACTATATATAGTCTTGATTATTCAATGAGGACGGCGAAGCCTCATATATGAATATATATAATATCGCTTTTAATTACTTCGATTTTCAGTGCTACTTACCTTATTATTTAATCACTATTTTTGATCCGCAACATTTCTACTGTGGCTGCATTAGCTGTGCATCATGCTAGTTCTCCGTTTTTCCTGCTGCATAGTTCGGGTGCTGTTAAAGTTGGGACAAGTGATTGTGGACCAGTTCACCCAAGTACTGCTACACTTTCAGCTGCATCTCAGCTTCAAATTTCACCTCTATCTTCATTGTAGAATCCAGCATTAGGTTAAATTTGCTGTCAGATTTAAGTATCATGAAATTGAAGTACCTACTTCTTAATTACATTTTTTATTATATACTTCAAAAGAAAGTGACGAGCTACCGTAAAAGGATGTGGTTCATTTAGAGGTTAAAAATTTGAAAATTACTATGACGGAAGCAAATTTTTGATAGTGTTAGGAAGATTTATTATCTATCTGTCTGTCTGTCGGTCTGTCCGTCCATCCATCCATCCATCCATCCATCCATCCATCTACAGGTATTTAATTATTGTTATTTATTTGTTTTTTCTTTAGTTAATATGTAGGTATATTTATTTATTTACTTAGTTAATTATCTATTTATTTATTTTGTTATTACTTACTTATTTACTTATTTATTTATTTACCTATTTATTTATTTACTTATTTGTTTATTTACTTATGTATTTACTTATTTATTTATTTACTTATTTATTTACTTATTTATTTATTTATTTACTTATGTATTTACATATTTATTTATTTACTGATTTATTTACTAAAGCCTTTTGTTATGGTACAATCGGCATATGAAAAGCCGTAAGAACCTACTATGTTCAAGTTGGTATATTTTAATTTTTCTGTTATAATTATTATTTAATGATTTTGTTCTTTTATATGTAACTACGCGACTGTAATTTAATAATAACCCAAACCACTATTTCTCTAAGGAACTTGGCAACTCTCTTGTTTGAAATTGTTCCCTGGAAAGTAAAAAAATTAATATTATGAACATTGCAAAAAAAAATGGCTGTCCACTTTACACGTTGAGCAACATATCATTAATTTTCATCTTGTGGAATTCACTCACTCTAATATATATATATATATATATATAATATCAATTTATCACCTGGTCGTTCTTTTGTTCAGTCAGAGTCCCCAACTGTTTTCCGTATATCGATTAGCATGAAACCATTAAAGTTCATCTACACTGTTCAGCTTTTCTTCTTCAGTCGGCCTGGTTAGCTTAGTTGGTATAGTGCTGGCCTTCTATGCCCAAGGTTGCGGGTTCGTTCCTTGCCCAGGTCGATGGCATTTAAGTGTGTTTAAATGCGACAGGCTCATGCCAGTAGATTTACTGGCATGTAAAAGAACTCCTGCAGGACAAAATTCCAGCATATCGGCGACGCTGATATAACCTCTGCATTTGCAAGCGTCGTTAAATAAACCATCATTTTTTTCAACTTTTCTTCAACTTTACGCATTCAAACAATGAATGCGAGATTGATATTTGAGGCGTTTAGTTGCAAAATCAGATACATCATTAAAACATAATTTTTCAGTATGAAGGAAAAACGTTTGCAAAAAACCAAAGATTTGCAACTAATATTATTCTTTCATCATGCAAATCCATGTGATGTATCTGGCTTTGGAGCATAACAGTGCTATAGCAGTTGTAGAATCGTATGAAGATATGAAATACAACATTAACTCATTTTCGGGGGAAAGAAAAAAAAAGTTATGTATCTGATTTTGCAACTACACGCTTCATTTAGTATTAATATATTTACGCAATGAAGACATTTAAAATGGCCATGTATACACAAAATCTTTATGCATCTTAATTGAACGTACGTTTTGAACTTGATTCTTTCAATATTGTTTCAAGATTGCATACATACGCTCATGGAAAGTTGAACTGTGTAGATGCAGCTTTAGTCCCGTTACACACTACAGCGAAAATACGTTTGTCGAGTTATGGAAAATGAACGAAGTAACTTTCGAAATAAGGCATAGTTGTCATTGGTCCCGCTCCCACAGGTAACCTAACCAAAATGTTGCCTAAAAAATTTGTATTACGTGAATGCAATGTAACAATTAGAAAGGCAGATGTTCAAATTCGTGTAACATCAGTGCATATCAAACCCAAAGGAACTTGAGTAATATTTTGTACAAGGTCTTTGATCAAACTGCCTTCCGTCTGGCGTAATAATATTCGTGTTTTAATTATTTATATAGAGATGACTTCACTATGTAGCAAACATATCTCGCTGTGGTGTGAATACATAGGCATTGCTAGCTGTCTCCTCACATATTAGTTAGTTCATAGTTCTCGGTGTAGTGGATAATGTAACGATGAAGTATTAAATAAATTGCGAAATCCTACTTCCATATCTACATCTTCATCTTTTAATTCCATGTCCATTTTAAGGTATCTGAAGAATATTACACTCCTTCAGATTTATTAACTGCGTTTTCATCAATTCTTCATTTAATTAATGTATTACCTTAGATCAAATATACCCAGATTGCTAGGCCTTATAGGCTTTGACGGCAACAAATTTGTCATGTTCAATGTGCTGCCATCTACATAAGGAGTCACGTCATAACTCTGATTTTTTTATTTTTATTGTCTTGATTTGTACGTAAGTTTCAGCCTTATATATAAATAAGGCTTTTACTTTAAAGTGATATAAGGAGATATTAAAATGATTTTTTGTTCTAACTTAGTTATCCTTTTCTTGAAGGCATTTAATTAATCAAATTTCGCTTCAGGTAGCCAGAGCTCGAATGAGAGGGTTAGGATGATGCAGCAACTTTCGAGAAAAGTTATTTGAAATTCTTGTGATGAAATCATAAAATGATTCAATCTGTAACATATCTTGGAGCTGTGCATTTGATGTGGTATAGTCAGCACCAGTGACTTTTAAGCAGACTGATCGTTGACTTGCATGTAGCCTTCTGATGATTCTTGGATGAGCGGAATTCCAAACTTCACAACCATATGTCATCACTAGTCTTATGACCGATGTATAAAGCCTGACTTTGAGGGGAAAGTTAAGATACGGAGATCTAATCAGTGGGTATAAGTGAATAAATCTGGCCAGAGCTTAACTCCGATTTGAATTGCATTAGCGACTGTACTGCCATCTCGTGTTCGTTTGCGGCGGACAGATCGCGATTCTGGCAGTTGTTCTCTTCACAATGCTGCCGATTTTAAAATAGGGATGAGCAATCTGTTACATATAATATCTATGGTATTAGTCTGGTAGTTGTAATAATTATATTATAAAAATTTTAAATTAAATTATGAATTCAGCAGATAATGAAAGTATATTTCTGTTACAATAATAACAGGAAAGCGCACTACATTTAATTAACATTCCTAACCTGTATTTCGCTTTTCTCAATTGGTATTACTGAATAACGTTCAATTTCTTTATTGTAATAATCGTTATTCATTTATTTCGACTTCACAATCTCTGAATAGGTTTATTCATAAATATATAATTAATAATATTTTGTGAACAAATTTTAGGGAGTTTTATTTGTCAATTGGTATTACTGAATAACGTTCAATTTCTTTATTGTAATAATAGTCATTCATCTATTTCGACTTCACAATGTCTGAATAAGGTTTTTTCATAAATATATAATTAATAATATTTTGTGAGCGAATTTTAGGTAGTTTTACTTATTTACATTTTTATTTTATTCACGTAATAGTCGTAATAAATGTCAGTTGAGATCTGAGATTTCCCTAATAAATCTACTCGGTTCGCTCGTGGATTTATCAGCAAACTACCTCTTGTGACTTTACTATATATACATTTTCATTTCAGCTATGCCAGTCATGGTAAGAAGAGTGAGCCATCAGGATGCGTCGAGATTGCTCGTGATCAGAATATGACAGAGAGTGACAGCTACAGATTTAATGGTTCAGTTGGTTGTAACATGAGCCATGACTCTATCAAGTGCAATATATGTAACAAGGATTTTGTAACGGCTCAATCTTTGAAACGTCATTTCCAGACTCATACGTTGAAAAAGTCATTCAAATGCGGTGTCTGTGGAAAGTCTTTCTCACGATGGGGTAGTGTAAAACGTCACTACCGCATTCACACAGGAGAGAAACCATTCAAATGTGATATATGTGGAAAGTGTTTCACACACTCAGTAAGTCTAAAATACCACTCTCCGATTCACACAGGAGAGAGACCATTCAAATGTAATCAGTGTGGAAAATCTTTCTTATATTCGGCCAGTCTAAAGTGTCACTTACGCATTCACACAAACGAGAGATTATTTAAATGCGATCTGTGTGGAAAATCTTTCTCACGGTCGGGAAGTCTAGAGAAACACTTCCGAATTCACACAGTACAGAACCGTGTGAAATGTATATGTGATATTTGTGGAAGGTGTTTTACAAAGTCTTCTAGTCTAAAAAGGCACATCCGCGTTCACACAGGGGAGAGGCCATTCAAATGTGATCTGTGTGGCAGTTGTTTCTCATCATCGGTAAATCTAAAACATCATACTAGTGTACACACAGGGGAGAGACCATTCAAATGCGATCTGTGTGAAAAATCTTTCTCATATTTCGTAGCTCTCAAACGTCACTCTTTCATTCATATGAGCGAGAAGCCATTCAAATGCGGTACGTGTGGAAAGTCATTTTCACGAGTGGAACATCTAAAACTTCATTCCCGCGTTCATTCAGGCGAGAGACCATTTAAATGCGAAACTTGTGGGAATTGTTTTGCTCAATCTTCGTCTCTAAAAAGTCATTCAGTCGTACACACTAGCGAAAGGCGTTTCAAATGCGATTACTGTGGAAAATGTTTCAATTTTAAGGGCAATATGAAAAGTCATATACGCCTGCATGCAGGGCAGAGATAATTTGTAAATGTGCAAAGTTACTTACAGGGAGATAGGAAAATTTACGATTCTTGGGAATAGTATCTCGAAGTAGATACACAGCATTTTTTTTCTTGCATGTTACGTACTGAAGTGCAGTGCATGACATTTTTTCTTATTTTGATTGATAACAAATTTGTAACACCTTTAAATTCAGCGTTCGTTGCCATATATTGGAGCAAAATAAATATTTATACCATACACTATATATTTTAGATAAGACGTTCACAGTGAATATTTACATCCTTTGCTAGCGAATCTTATATATACACGTTTTGCTCGATAGTGTTTTTACCTAGTCTTCCAATAAATTCTGTGACATTCGATGTTTTGAATAAAAATAAATGGGTTTAAGAATTTTACTTTCACATATATGTAAAGGAAAACCTCGATTAAAGACTGTTTAAAGGACCACGTGTAAATCGCGTACTATTAGAGTATATTAATTTTGACGTATATACTTACTTACAAATGGCTTTTAAGGAACCCGAAGGTTCATTGCCGCCCTCACATAAGCCCGCCAGCGGTCCCTATCCTGTGCAAGATTAATCCAGTCTCTATCATCATACCCCACCTCCCTCAAATCCATTTTAATATTATCCTCCCATCTACGTCTCGGCCTCCCTAAAGGTCTTTTTCCCTCCGGTCTCCCAACTAACACTCTATATGCATTTCTGGATTCGCCCATACGTGCTACATGCCCTGCCCATCTCAAACGTCTCGATTTTATGTTCCTAATTATGTCAGGTGAAGAATACAATGCGTGCAGTTCTGTGTTGTGTAACTTTCTCCATTCTCCTGTAACTTCATCCCGCTTAGCCCCAAATATTTTCCTTAGCACCTTATTCTCAAACACCCTGAACCTATGTTCCTCTCTCAGAGTGAGAGTCCAAGTTTCACAACCATACAGAAGAACCGGTAATATAACGTATATACTATATATATATATATATATATATATATATATATATATATATATATATATATATATATATATATATACTATATATAATATTGACGTATATGCAGTATTTATTTTTCTTTTTCTTTATAGAATTACATGATTCATGAAAGGTAATACACTACTACTTCAATATGTAATTACTGTACTGTACGCCGAAGACATTTGCAATATGTACTGTATGTAATTCCTTCGAAAAAGTCAATTATAGTTGTTTGCCGTGTGTGTGTTCTGCAAGTCCTCATGTTTTCCACACTTCGCTTTCCTGCACTTACATCCTCCTGACAACGTCGCAACTGCAGTGATTGAGTCGCGACTTTTTATTATCGTGTTTAAAGTCGATGATGGGATTCCTAATGAATCAGAGAGTTGTTTCTGATTAAGAATAACCTACTGTTTTCATCGTATTTTCTTAAGATTTCCATTTTTTACGCCACAGTGCTTTTCGTTTAACATTCATTATAATCACAGACAACAGATTGATCAGCAGATATTTCCAGAATTTTATTACTTTCGAGTGAGGAATGTTGTTTGAGAGAAATGGTTTGTAATAGGTTGAGGTATTGTAACGATATGTAGGCTATAATCGCGTAAGTACAAGATTCGAATAAGAGAGCGTAACAAGAGGGTGCGGTATTGTACATTATGAAGGATTAAGTGCGGAGGTAAAGGGTCGAATACCAATACTTTTTAGGTTAATGGCACCGGTAAGTTCTATGGCCAAAATGTTTCACTGCTGATACAGTAAATTGCTGAATATTACATAGAAAATATTTCACAAAAGTAGGCTATTATGTGGGACTTGAGCGCAACACACGGGGTATTTTATAAAGGCGTTATATATGAAATGTACAGGGACCACACAAAAGAAGCGTATTACACGGGATTTTACTGTAGTTCCAAAATATTAAAATAATCACATTATACCAATCATTTACAAAAAATTATCCACATTTATACGTATATTCACGCACATATTTTAGCCAAGTAACTCTTGCACCACTGATGAATTGGATTGGAAAATCCGCTACTTCTTCTAGCAAGGAGTACTTAAAGCTTACCGTATTGAGGTCTTTTCTTGCAGGTTATACCCCCCAACCACTGAACACATATTGAAATGAAAACAGATGAGGTCAGGTTTTTCAGAGGGCCAATACCCAGTTTAAAAAATGAGCAACACAGTGTTGAAGTCACCCCTGTTTTGTATACGGATCTGTTTTCTTGGATTTTGTAATTTCATATAAGTTCTTGAGATGTCTTTAAATATATGTATGAATTAAGAGAAATAAATGGTTATAATATGTTTAGCAATTCTCTTGTTACAACATATGGTGACGGCCATCACTATTCCTTGTAGGAGCCTGAAGATCTGTAACAACAATCGGACGGTGAACTTCTTATTGGAGAACCAAAACCTGACTCAACTCGCGGCCTTGGAATAGATAAACAAAGATGCGTAACCATGCTCTTGATTGGACATTGCCATTTAAATAAACATCTACACATCTCAAAGAAGCTATAAGCACAAAGTTTCTTGGTTTAGTATTGGATAATCACTTGAACTGGAAAACGAAATAGAATGTATTACTCGTAAATTGAGCTCTGCCTGTTATGCATTAAGATCCTTATCTACTATTAGTGATATAAACTTACTTAAAGTGTCATACTTTGCATATTTTCACTCTGAAATGAAATATGGGTTAATAATCTGGGGTAACTCGTCTGAAGTTAAACACGTTTTTGTTTTACAAAAGAAAGATATAAGAATAATGGCCGGTGTGCATAAAAGCACATCATGTAAAAATATTTTCCGAAACTTAGAAATCTTGACTTTACCTTGTGAATACATTCTTTCCCTAATGATGCTGTATATTAAGAACCAAGAGAAATTCAGTACTAATAAAGACATTCATCATTTTAATACAAAACATGAATTATATCTTCATCCACCCTCTGTTAGCCTAAGCTGTTTTAAAAAAGGAGTTCGCTATTCATGTATAACAGTCTTCAATGCACTGCCTAATTAGCTTAAAGATTTGAAGAACCGCGAGAAAAGGTTCAGAAAAGAATTAACCAAATTTCTACATACTCATACCTTCTACACAACTGATGAATTGTTTATGCTTGTGAATTGAATTATTCTACTTAAATGACATGTACACAACCGTGGGACTGAAGTCGGATGGTTTATGGCGAGTCATTGACATCAACCCCCCTTTGATTAGATTAACCCCCCTTTGATTTGATTACCTGGTTGGGTTTTTCCGAGGTTTTCCCCAACCAAAAGGCAAATGCCGGGTAATATTTTGGCGAATCCTCGGACCTCAACTCATCTCACTACATCTCGCCAAAATATTGTAAAAAATTGCAAAACATTGTAAAAATTGTAGACAATTATTAAATTGTAAAACTATAAAAGTTTATAAAAATTATAATTGTAATATCGTAAAATTTTGACTTGTTCCACATCTTAAAGCTTCATTGCTGATGTAAGATCTATGGAATAAAATAAATAAATGAATGAATGAATTGGGTATTAGTGATGACTTGTAGGAAATGTAGGTTAAATGATACCGTTGCAAAATTAAAAGAAAAAGCAAACAAACTATTTGATATATGCAGTTGCAAATGCAAAAACTATTAATACTGTAATTTAAGCCTAATTCTGATAAAGTCCGCTTTGTTTCAAAATAAGAAAGAATGTTTTAATAGAGCAAAGAATGGAAAGAAGGATGATAATTGGACCTGTTGATTTAGTTAGCACTCGGAAAGAAATGAAAAAGAATACATGAATAAATTTCTAACTAATAAAATGAATGGGCTGAAATGGAATTTTTGTCATATTTTATGTAAATTTCTAATATTTTGTACCTTTGGATCCCCTCTAAGATAATGAATACTGCAACCCCAGTTTAAAGTCTTCCAGATAAAGTTTAAATATATGATTTTACAGCAATTCGTTATCTGTGTAATGAAAAAAATAAATAAAGAGGCAAAAAATTATAATTTTAAGAAGCTTCAAAGTCCTTGACGCACCTCAAAAATTAAATATAGAAACTCCATATTTATCACAAGCCTAAGTTAAGTGGAAATATAGATTTTTACAACTATTAAATTTAGAAAACAGATAAATAAGAATTTCATGTATAGATTCACTCCACTTTGATATACACCGATGAAAGACATACCGGTATGGTAATTCTGGAGGTAAGGAATTTAGAGTAAAATTTTGAAGTTAATTACATTTCAGTCCATATTATGAGATAAAATATTACTTTTATTGTCTTACAGATCATGTAGCCTCGTACTTATTGTGTATTAGAGCTAACTTTCTAAAATGTCACATTGCTAAGAAAATCAGTCACACTTTGAAAGTTGCTGAAGTGCTTCGAGGAAAAGCGTTATAGGCAATTCATCAAGTATGTAACAATTGAGTTCAATCGAAAACCGGCTTAATTCATGATTGGCCCTTTTTCCGTTCAATGAATTATTAGATTCTCTAGTATGTATTTGGTCACCTTGCAAAGTTTCGATTTGATATCTCATTTCTAGTGGTCTGTGACGCAGTGTAAGTGTTGAGCTGTTTTCACAGTTTATTCACAGTCCAGTACATACAGTCACGAGTTCAATACATAGGAAATATGCATCCATAGATAGTTGCTAATCACTTGGATCGCTACTATCGTTTCATCTCAGACAATGCGAAATAGTACCTGCACCGTCTATTGTTCCTAGCAGTCTCATCAACTCAAGCTTCGTGACTATATATATATATATATATATATATATATATATATATATATATATATATATATATATATATATATATATATATATATATATATATATACTAGACTGTGTTTTAATGTTATCAGGTGATGGTTGGAATGTTGTGTTTTTTAATTCCTACGTACATACTTGAGAACTCAATTTATGATTGTTTTAAGGGGTTAGGTACAGCATACAGCAGTAAAATTTTGGAAATATTCAACATTTCATAGTCCTCTTGGTATACTAGCTCCAAACAACACTGTTATTTTTGGAACGTAGCTATTCATAGTCATTTCGCAGCACGCGCTACGAGCGTACTAAGCTAGCCCCGGCTATCCACTGGTTACTTGTACAGAATTCAAATCATATCCTATCGCTAACACTGGTTTATGAATACGAAAAACGCTGATCATCCACCGGAAACCCGCGCTAAAAATGTCTATGAATAAGGCCCCCAAGGTTTTGTTACTTTTTGGAACAGTTCCTAGAAAGAACAGTTATGTTATTATTTCCCACTTCTATCAGTCACATTCACGGCAGTATTGATGTCTATATTTTCTACTAAATTATATCTGTGGTTTATCTTGGCTTCTGTGAGTAGGATCATATAGTTAACGGTTTTGCTAGGCAGAGTCCAACATTAGTTCATGTGAGGTACATTTGTGGAAGAGGTGAATTGCAATTTTTTTTTTACTTTCAAGAGATATTACTCATTTCATCGTCCATAAATGAAAGTGAAGGTTCGATATGTTCCCACAATATACACGTGAGAGAAAGCGCTTTTAAATATTATTGAAAACTTTCCACATTCCTCGGCTTGACGTTACTGAGCTTTCCTCTCAACTAACACGTTAGGTCAATGTAGAGTATCCACCGCCCACTGAACGAATATTTCACACTTTTATCACTGCCATTGCGCTATAAGCCAATTTTCGGCAATGTAATGTAAAAGACTGCCTACAGATATTTGGAAAGTTTCAGAGAAAATTAATAAATTCAATCTTCTAACACGATATTTTTGTTTTTAAATAAGTAATTTGCTGGGAGACCGTTAGATATAGACCACTCTTACACTAAACTGGAGTAATTTGAGCTTATTAATCAGATATGATTCTACTTACTGTGTTATGTACGCTCACCTGTTAGGTAATTTTTATTTTATACATATTTCATTGTTATTTCCCATCCAAAGATCATTAAGAACAATGAATATTACTTAATATCTCCTATCTTTCTTCAAATAGTGTTTATATGCTATGTTAATTTTCATTTGTTTTCATAAGTTAACAATGATGCACATGGGAGCAACTTATAAGAAACTATTTTCCTACACAATCCACGCTATATTCACGTTGTTTTGAAATGATTAATCAAAGATGGTTTGCTTATTGTTTATTACACGCACATTTGTATGTAATTTCTATTCCATACGTTTTTTTTTATCCCAAGATCATTTAGAATGGTGAATATTATTCATGCTTGTTTCCTGTATTTCTTAAAATAATGTTATGTGGCATGTTAGTTTTTATTTTTCGTTATTTACGTAAAAATGATGCGCCAAAAAATAAAAAAAAGAATAATAATTTCGTACTGGCTCCACATCCTACATATTCACATTTGTTTTTCAGTGATTTATTAGAGAATGTACCGGTATTTAAAAGACTAATAATTTAGAAACATGTTACATAAATCATCCTTGTGCCAAAAGAGAATGCTCCCTGGACCAAATTGTCGTATTTTGCAGTGGTCGTCAGTACTCGCTGAAATGGATAATAATATAATATAATTACGTTGTACGTAGCATTTAGAAACATGTTACATAAATCATCCTTGTGCCAAAAAGAGAATGCTCCCTGGACCAAATTATCGTATTTTGCAGTGCAGTACTTGCTGAAATGGGTAATAATATAATTATGTTGTACGTAGCAAGCGGGGTATCGGAGCTGCAAGCCCCGATAATGATTCGACGTGTAGCACATGATGTAAAAAGTGGGGTATCGGGGCTGCAAGCCCCGATGATGATCCAACGTGTAGCACATGATGTAAAAAGCTGGGTATCGGGGCTGCAAGCCCTGATGATCCGATGTGTAGCACATGATGAAAAAAAGCGGTGTGTCGGGCACTGAAAAGTGCCTTTTGGAAAGCATGGTGATGCGGATTTGTCAAACGCAGTGTACATACTTGCTAATAATTCCTTTTTATTTGTCGTTATTTACGTAATAATGATGCGCCAAAAAATAATAATAATTTCGTACTCACTCCACTTCCTATATTCACATTTGTTTTTCAGTGATTTATTAAAGAATGTATCGGTATTTAAAAGACTAATTTAGAAACATTTTACATAAATCATCCTTGTGCCAAAAGAGAATGCTCCCTGGACCAAATTATCGTAGTGGTCGTTAGTACTCGTTGAAATGGGTAATAATATAATATAATTATGTTGTACGTAGCAAGATCGATTATTCAATTTATAGGATATTTTATGAGGTTGTCATGACTGAGATATCTATTGTCAATTGCTTTTATTTCTCAGAAGGCCTTGACTGACGGGTATATAAGGACCGGCGCTGTTAGGGGTGCAGGTCGGGGTTTGGGATGGTCCATAAGCAACAAGTTATACTAAATATGTTTAGGATTAGTGTAAAACTGGCCTATGTCTCTATAGTGGGCGGGACATAAGTAACATTCACCACACGTTATACTTTTGACATACTTCGGCGTCATACACTTAGCTGTGACCTCATTTAATCCATCTAACCCATAACGAAGTGGAGATCACACGTCATGGCAGTCCCATGTGTGGTTTGGCGAAATATCGAAGATTGGCCTAAGTCAATATTGGTTTTAGTCTTATTTACAATATTGTCATTGTACTTTAAGTTCATGGTAAGAGTAGCGCTGGGGTATTTCCGGTGATTTTGAAAGTGAATATGGTTGTATTTGTAAGAGATTTCTTGTGTAGACGCTTTTGATCACATATAGGCCAATGCAAAATATAACGAAAGCATAAACTAACCCAACGTAATTTGTCACAGATTCGTATATGCAAGATGTATTAACGGCATACAAAGGGAACTACCTCAGATCTAGTTAGCCAAATTTTCGCTATAGAAAGATTCATGAGCTTTGAGTACAGCACATTGTATGTAGGTATGTAAGCAAACATAGTTGATTATTAGTCAAAATAACGCCTGCACTAAACATGTTCATATTTGTATGTGGACCCTAATATTGTTACTAGTAAATGAAATTTTTATAAATTTAAGATGTTAATGTTATAGCAACTTTAATGAGTTCACCAGCGCAGCTCAGTTTCTGTAAATCACTTTCAATTTCTGAACCTTTTCTTTCAGGTGGGATGGATGAGATCAAGATGGAACCGGAGGTTGATCTGTTGGGTTTACAACGACATGATAACACATGCGAAATAAGAGAGAATACGGATTTATCAGAGGTAAACTGAAAAGACTTTCTGTGTATTTTCACCGGCATTATCACCTTCATATCCTTCAGATGCTAAATAACCTAGATGTTGATACAGCGTCGTAAAATAACCCAATAAAATAAAATTAAAAATAAATCTATCTGCCCATAGACTTTATACAAAGCACTTCACTAGTTTCTTACTTAGTTATTCTTCCAGAGGTCCACAGAAGATGCTCCTTTTTCTAGTAAAAAGTTGCCTTGGCTATTGCTATCCTCTTTTTGACTTCCTGGCAGCAACCATTTTTTGCCTTTATAGAGAATTTAATTATTTCGTGCAATTTTTGTATTGTGAATATTTGTAGTGCAGAAGATATTATTCCAATAATCTTTTTACACCAGTATAGACTTTCTAATGGTTATTGTTTTCGTGGAAAAGAAACATACAATGTTAAATCTGACATGTATCACAATATTTTTTTGGCGTTTATAAAAGCAGAATCGTCTGCACGCTCTATGATGAGCAACCATGAGGTTAGATACTTTCAGTATTTGTTTGTTTCTTTCAATACGTTTTATTATAATTCCATTTTGCTACTGTCCTCTGTAATTAAATACCCCATTTGAAGGACGTTTGCACAAACAGTGTAGAATCCGAATCATATACTGTTACACATATTACAGGATGTAAATTATACTAGTTAACAGCCGAAATGATAGAGAAATGAAATCCAATACTTTTTACTACTTTCGTCCTGCTAATTGCGAATATAACATTAAAAATATTCATTATTGGTAGGGTTGCCAACCCTTCTTATTTCCGAGGATCTCCAATATTTGCTTCTAATTTTTAACAATCTCCCAGCTCACGTATTTTACCTCTCTTCGAGTATTTTCCTCCCTTATTTTTGCATAATGTAAAAGTTATTATTCTAAATGTTTTATTTTGCCGTGAATGATTGTTTATATGATGAATTTTGATGTTCAAGACAGGCACTGAAATGTGCAGTCTTTATAGGACGTAATGCTTGGCAGAAATGAGTTTTAGTGTTCACCTGATTAAAATAATATTAAAATTATAAACAAATAAACACTGGCTAGTTTTGTTCTAAGCATACCAAATAGTAACGCTCATTCAAAGAGAATGTTACGTCTCAAGAACAATGATTGGACCCATGTTCAAAACTGGAGCGTGACACATCTAATCAAATCAGAGCTTAAAACTGCAGTCGACTTCAACTAGTACGCAAGACAAAACCTGTCTCAAAATACTATTAACTTAAGCCTAGCTCGCGAAGTGTAGAATGAAGTTGTTTTGCAGTAATTGAACGGTATAATCTGCCAATTTTCAATGGTAAATTTTCTCCATTCCTTAATGTCCCGTATTTTCTTCAGAAAAAGTTCACAACACTGTTTGTGGCCAGGTTTTCAATGTACAGGAGATATCTGCTATTAATGATTTTAGAAACATTGTTAACAATTTCTCTATGAAGGTCATTACACCAACCTTCAGACGTGAATGGGAAAGAAAGATTTGTGGTCCTAAGGGGCTGCTGTTGCTTCTACAAAGATTGCTAGTTCAGTTAGATGTGAGAATTTGCCGAGAGAATATTGCTTATTGTCTTTATTCATAACAATTTTGTAGTGTTGTTCGTATGTGTGGCTATCCATTTATTTTGCCAGAAGACATGTTTTTAATTCTGAATAGTGGCAACTGTGATGTAATAGAAATTTATATGCCACGTCAGTGTGTAAATAGTGCTGTATTTATGGAACAGCGATTTTCGCAATGCAAAAGCGAAATATAAGACCATTAGTGAACCAAATTAAAGTTTGGTCCCCTCATATTTGCTGCAATGGCTGTTCTTAAAATCTTGGTGATTGGCTGGGGGGGGGGGGACATTGCTTTTTGCTGCATCGATAATTTTGATTGAACCAAGCAATCATATAAATGATTGTTATATTTTCATGGTACCACCCGTGAAATTTATTTCGCAGGAGAAAATATCAGCTGTCAGTTAACCAAATATACCTTCAGCTATTCGTCCAGTGCCCAACTCCAATGAACTTCATATTCGACTACCACTTGAGTCTTATAGACGACGAATCTAAATCCAGCACCATTGAAGATATACCTGGTTCGTCCAAATCCCATAACCCTGATTTCACGATTCAAACTTGATCCCAGCCACACGTAATAACTCAAAATAAACAAAGAAATCTTGTCTGAGACTTGGAACTTTGAAAGACTAAATCAGAGCTTCTAGCATCTCAACTTAAACAGTATAATTGTCTCCTTCGCAAGTCTCTCGTGGCTCCGACTTAAAGAACGTAGAACTTTACACTCTTTGTCTTTACTCTTTCGAATTCTGCACACTTCAACACCAAATTACCTTTCGTCTCGTTTCTCTTATCTATACTCTAACCACGACGTAAATACCAGATCACTTATCTGTGGCACGCTAAGTATACCTCTTCATAGAACATCTTGTTATTCATCATCTTTTACAATATCCACCTCGCGTCAATGGAATTCCTTGTCACAAAGTATTAGGGGCTGCAAGACAATAAACACCTTTAAGAACAGCTTAAAAGATAACCTTATTAGCATTTCACTCCAATCATACTGATTTAAACTTTCACTGACTACATTGTTACTTTTTTCTTTAGACATCATCCTGATTGTGCTGTATTTTAATTGTCTCGTAATAATCTCTTTCTATTATCTAATATTATTTGAAATATATTAACATTCTACGTATTTTAGTTTAATTCTGCTACACAGTTTATTTCAGTGTTTAATTAATAGTTCATAGTATTTTGTTGTTTAATTTGTAAATAACTTTTGTATACATGTAACTCTCATCTAAATCAAATTGTTGGATTCTTTGTAAGTTCATGCATATGTATATACACTTTTTGCTGGTTGAGTGGAAGAGAAGGCCTTACGGCCTTAACTCTGCCAGCTAAAATAAATCATTATTATTATTATTATTATTATTATTATTATTATTATTATTATTATTATTATAATTATCTTGCAATGAAGTGTAAAGTGGTCCATGTACAGAACATGCTAAAGTCTTTGGAACAGTTTTTCGAAGTAAATAATGACTTTGAATTCTGTAATGATGTGCAAATCCTAATGGAAGCCATATACATCCAACATATACAATAACACTGAAGGCTGTTGTTAGATTCAGCCACGCTGATTTTTAAAGCTGCATTATTGCACAATGACAATTACTTGCCTTCAGTTCCAATTAGCCATGCAATGCATATGAAAGAGACATATAAAAATATGAAGGATCTTTTAAATTGCATAAATTGTTATAGATATAAGTCGCAAATATGTGATAACAAAAAAATGGTTGCGATCCTACTTGGACTACAAGTGGAGTGTCCAAAGTATTGCTGTTTTCTATGCAAATGGTACGGCCTGGTTAAGACTTTGTGCTATGAAAGGAAAGACTGGTTTCTACGACAAGCTTAGGAATGAGTAATGAAGAACATAATTCAACGACTACTGATTGAATCTAGTAACATTTTGCTCCCCCCTTTCCAAATGAAATTGGAATTGATTAAAATCTTCGTAAAAGCATTAGATTGTATTGGGCCAGCATTCAGATATTTACTCTCAAAAGTTTCAAAAGCTAACTAAAATTAAGGAAGGTATTTCCAAAGGACCATGAATCAAAAAAATTTTTTAGATGGAATTCTGACAAGAAAAGAACATTCCGCTTGGGAATGTTTCAGAGTGATTGCCTTCAACTTACAAGGAACTATAGGGTTCCAAATTATAGGCAAGTGGTGGACAACATGTTAACGCCTTATCATGAAATGGGATGCAATACCGTATTTGCTCGCGTACTTTGCGCCACCGCGTATTTTACGCACCCTAAATTTTAAAGGATTATTTTGAACTTTAATTTTGCCCCTCACACATTATACCTACAGTTTTTTTTTTCAGTATAGTATGAATTTTCCTTTCCTAAATTCCATTGTCAATATTTGCATTCCACGGCATTGTTCATTGATCAGTACCCAACTCAACTACCTCCTTCACAAAGAAACCCTAAATAACGTTGCTTCAACACTTACGCTTGTCCTTGTAAATTACCCCTAAGGGCAGTGACTGTGACAAGTTTTACTGTTTAACAGATATCGTGCAGTTGTCACCACAACATGAAGAATCCATCGATCAACCACCTAAGCCTATAGACCAATAAACTCGTATAATTTACTCAATTAGAGACTACCTGTTGAGAATGCTATGTCTGCTGTGTACTTTGCATTCATTATGATTGTCATATACCCAATTTAAGTATTTATAATTCAAGATTACCAGTAGTCTTAGGTGAGAAAAGTACTGTATTCTTAATTAGTTTACTATATACTTGAATAAAATCCAGATCATGGAGTCTAATTTAAAAAATTCGCATATTTTACGCACCTTAATTTTTCAAACAGCCAAAATAGGTTAAAAAGTGCGCAAATTACGCGAGCAAATACGTTATGTTATAATAGATACATTTTCTGCACTCTCATTTGGACTTTTTTCTCCGTAAAATTGTGGTGGCGTTTCTGATTAACATAGTGAGGGTTTTCACTAGACAATATCAGAGTGCATAGAGTACATCCATGCTAGCTGACTATTGGTTGTTGGTGGCGAGGGGTGCTCCTTGTGTCTTGTACTGGAGGCATGCTAAAAAGGAACAACTGTATTTGAGTAAACCCAGTCGAATATTAACATGCTTAGGAAAAGGAAATTTTTTTTCTAATGATTTTATTTTGAAATTACGAAGAAGAATAGCACTCCTGATAATTTTATTGGCATTTTCCTCTTCAGCAAAAAAATTCATCTATACTGTTTTCGCTGTAAGAAAAATCCTAATGTAAACATAAGCACGTGGCTGTAATACCCGTGATTGGCTCCCAGTCGAAACACTCCCATGACGCAGGAAAATATAGTTCGTATTTGGAAACCACAATCTTGTATTATTTGAAAATAAAAAATTGAATTCTAGTTGTTAAATACGATGAAACATTTAACTTCACTCATATGTGAAAGGAAAGCTACTTTTATATTTTGTTACATTTATATTCATATTCATATTCTTTATTTGCCTGAAGGTACAAGAATACAAGAGGCCTCGTCAATGTGGTAATATAAAAAACAATGTGTCAATATTTAAAATATTAAAAGAGTAAATAATAATAAAATTTAACTAAAATACTACATCATTTTCAAAAAATTCATTCATATTATAAAAGGGATTATTTTGTAGCCATCTCTTAATCTGAAATTTAAATTGTGTTTCATTAAGTGCCTTTATATTTGTAGGTATCTTATTATATACTTTTATTGCGGTAATTACATAGCTTGATTGTGTTTTTTGCAAACTGACATGTACATTTAATTGATCATTATTTCTTGTTTCATAGCGATGCAGATCTACTATACTTGTATAATTAGTAATATTCTTGTTTACATACATTAAAAGTTCAAAAACATATAGATTGTAGACTGTCATAATCTTTTCAATTTTGAAAAGAGATCTACATGATAATCTGGGTGGTGACATTGTTATAATACGAACTGCCTTTTTCTGCAGTAACAGAATGTTTGGAAGGTCAGAACTATTTCCATATAAAAGTAATCCATATCTAATAACACTTTCAAATAGTGCATAGTAAACTTGTTTTAAATAATGTTTGGGAATCTTGTACATGATACTTCTCAAGAGATAAATTACTCTAGAAATTCTTTTACATACATAACTGACATGGCTATTCCACCTTAGTTTAGGATCCAAATACATATCCAGCATCTTAACAGATTCATTTATCACATTATTTTGGGTTTGTTTCAAACTTAGAGTTAACACATGAGTTTTTTCATCATTAACAATAAATCCATTAATTGAAAACCACTTTCTTATTTCAGAAAATACAGCTTATGTACTATGAACGCAGATGAATACCAACAATAATACCGAGGTAGTCTGTTCTTGTAACAAGCTGTAGTCACTTCAGCTCGTAGTTGTTCACGTAAGCACGTGGTACTGAAGTATGGCTTCTGCATCCTCGGTGTGTGTGGTTATTAAACATAAGAGTGGAAACCCTCTCAAAAGCGGAGAAAAACAAATAGTTTTAAATTTATATAATAACTTATGTGAGTTTTAATTACAGTAATTATAAAGTAAATGTTTCCTAAGCAAACGAATGCATAGTAGTGAGGTTAGGTCTGCTTGACGAGTAATGGGAAATTTTTAACATGAAAGAGAATGTACAACAGTAGGCGGGAACACGTACTGAGAATCTATGGCGCCAAATAGCGGCCAATGAAGCCTCACTTCAGTCAAGTGCTATTGTTTATATTAGGATTTTTCTTACAGCAAAAGGATTATAGGTCCATTGATATCGTTTCTGTGACAGAAAAAAAAAAATGTTGTAGTCCAGTGTTAACTTCAGAACAGAACACCTGGTCTATTATCTGTCGTTGCCTATGACTCATTTCTATTCTGCCTTCAATTTTCTTGTCTAGTTTATCGCCTGTGTTGAAAGAAAAAGTTGGTGACTGCTAAGCTGAATAACATTGTGGACTTTTTAAGCATGATGCCAACTCGAAAATAGCTAAAAATAACTTATTTATGATATCTTCATGTTTTATAGGATGGGAATTTATCGCATCTGCAAGTGGCAGGTATCAAAACAGAATGTGTGGACCGCTGGTATGATCCCACACCTGAGATAAAAGTTGAAGACACTTCAGACCCTGTTAGCTTTCCTACAATGAAGTCTGAACTTGAAAGTACTGCTGTGCCGAATACCTTTCCTATGGTGAAGTCTGAAGTTGATGTAAGTGTTTCAATACCAATATGCATATGAACTATTCCATCTCAAATCGACTGAAATATAAAGAAAATTGACCTTACTATTTCTAAATACAATGAAACTTTTTTTGTACGTAGAGAACTGTGATACAATGCATAGTGCAAAGTTTGAGGCATCAGAACTTCATAGTGTTTAAATCAAAAATATTTAAATTTATCGTATTTTCATAAAATTAGAAAATTTAAACTGTTGTAGCTCCGAAACCGTCATCCAATGATCAAAATCAAGGTTTATTTTGATGCTGAGAAATTAAAGTTTATATTCACATATAAACAGATTTTCTTACTTTTTATGGAAATGGAGAAATTTAGAGTTTTCCTCATTAAGACGTCTTTGGCTAGGAAAAAATATTTTAAAAATATATTGTTAGATTCCGCTTTGAAAGTACAAATAAACACATATTTTTTACTGATGGTATGTTGATAAGAAAGAATTGAAAATATCAAATAAAGGAAATAAATAGTACGTGCATGAGCTAACCAGCTGACTGTGAGATGAGAGCTTAGCTGAGACAATCAAGGCCAGGAGACAAACACGTGTTGTGTCGTCTAGCAGTCATGGCTGGGCTAGCTTTATGACAAGTTTTCATAAACACAGGAGTAAAATGACACCCAAGGCTCGCTTATCTTCAGCTCTCAGCCAGTGCGTGCGGTACTGCGCCGTTCAAGTCTAGGCATGTGAAAATAATCTATTTAATACCCTCGAAACTTATTGCCATACCACTAAGCAAACAATGCCGAATCCCTCTTAATAATGCAAGGTTTTTTCTCAATATTTGTTTACATTATTACAAGTGATCAAAAAGCCTAAAACCAAGTAAAATTAGATTATCTGTCTCTCTGTGTACAATAAAAATAAGGATTACTTCTTAACATAACCTACCAAATGTCAGCTTCAAAATGAGCTCCCATTCAATGTTCTGCAGTAAATTGTTCCAGAGTTCTGAGCGCTGAAAAAGGCTTGTTTTTCTAAAATAGGCTAAATTTGTCGCTCAATAATACGAAAACCGTTTGACTTTCGATAGTATATTTTTGAAAATGCACTCCCCTCAGCACCTTGTATAAGTAGGGAAAAAATTAGAGTATAAAAAAACGCGAGGTTTTTTACTGATCGATTTCATATGGAATAGCCCATATATACTTGCAGTGTATTTTAGGTATATCATAGCCATTAATATTCTCAGAAAACTGCTACATTTCTTTGCAATATTGTTTGAATATGCACCGGTCTCATTTTTGCATATGAAGTAAACTAATTTTGCGCAAACATATTTTTTTGGTAAAAGAAAGAAAAAACAACACAGGTTTATCACGAATGCATGGAATACCTGGAACCTAGCAACAGGATTTCACTGGAACTTTACGAGGTATATAATTATATTTGTTGTAAGTGACCTAGACTTAACTATTTTAGTGATTAAACATGGGGTTCAGCCTTATATAGGGTTATTCAGAAGTAACTACGGATTCGAAATTGGTCAACCTTGGTTAACACATAAGCAGACGTACCTAACTTTGTAACATTCTTGGCCGGTTTTTCCAACTATTGTTAGAAAATTTAACGACAGTTAAACTCTAAACAGTTTGTTAATTAATAAAATTGTATGTTTTCAACACCAGTTTGGTTTAACAGACTGTTAACAGTTTGTTAATTTTAAATGTAGAATTTCGGGCAGTTAACTCGTTTAACAGTTAGTTAAATATGGCCGATTTCTCTACAGCTGTTCGAACAGAAGTTGCGAAATTAATATTTTGTGTCTCTCTGTAGGGAATGTTTACCATATGACTGGTAATATAACATTTAAAAAATACTTTGGACTGTTTAAATACATCAGAGTTATTTTATTGCTTTCGTATCCATAATAGCAATGAGGAAATATAACCTTACTTTGTAATTATTATTCAGCACGTCACCTACAACTTTCATTTGTCAACTGTTTGTTTATGGATCGTGACCTACTATAACAGGTTGTCATTTTATGCAAGTTTCATGACTCACTCTATAATATAGAATTTAAAGATTAATTTTAGCCAATCATAAATTGTCTTACATGTGTAGAATCATTACCAATGCTGTTGAGTTGTTAAAATAGTGCTAACAGATGTTATAGTTAAGTGTTGGTTATCTTAAACAAAATTATGTTGAACAAATGGAAAATACATTAACAAAGCGTTAAAAATAAACAGACTGTTAATTTAACATTCGTCAAGCAAAATTAAACATTACTTGGACAAACTGGCCATAAGAGTCCCGTGGAGTGTTGCTGACACCCCAGATATAATGGCTCCTGTAGGGTATTTGGTTAGTGATCAATTAAAATATCACTCTTTTTTTATTTTTACTACTATATGAGATACTTTAATACCTATTACAATATTATAATTAATGTACATTAATGGTAATATTTCAGTATTTGTTCACATGTAAAATTCGAACCTTTATTCATTACTGAACATAATTTACTTTTTTTTTTTTTTTATTCCTTTCCAGACCACTTCCTTGATTTTTCTGTATGCAGAGTCACTACTTAACATTCACTGAGAAATTGAAACGGTGTTGGGTGAAGTTCCTTTGTAGCTCTGTTGGTAGAGTGTTCGTGCATTCAAACAAAGGTTACCTGGCCCCCAAACAATTTTTCTCTTGAAATTATTGATGTCTGCTTCACAGGGAGCTTTACCTGAAAGCTACATTTGCATTGTTATACAAGTATGGTTAGTTTATTCAGTGTCACTATTTGAAATATGGGTACGGGGTGTTGGCGTCACCCCACTCCACTTAAACCATTATTCTCTCGATTATGCGAATCCTGATTTCAGACATGTTTACGGTTATTTTTGCCTTGCTAGTTCTAAGAAAGGTAATGAAAGTTTCAGAACTACACGCTTACTCAATATGTACATGTGAGTGGGGTGTTGACTATACCCCACGCTATTGCTTAAGGGTTAAAAAGTGAGTTTATGGAGAAATGATAGTATAATTTACGATGTTAAGTTCGTTTTTTTCTGTCACAAATAAATTTGGGAGGATAAGTGAGATTTTTGAGTAGCTCACCTGTTACCAAATCACATTTGTTTTGACAATGCATCTTCCATATTCCAATTTCTTTTCCAATTTTTTTGCCAATTATAAAATGAGCATTTCCGTCATTTAGTATGTTCGTTCATCTAAGGCCGGGTGCACACAGAATGGGACGCGGCGAGGCGAGACGCGACTTTTTGCTTCACAATGCCTCACGACAGCTTAAAACTGTCTGCTCGCTACAACTGATTTGCTGGCTGTGTGGGTTTAGAAAACTGGCCTAGGCTAGAAAATGGCGTCAACGAAAGAGGACTGTTTATAAGAGAAGTTCCATTGTATTTTTGGTTATTATTTCCTAGAATGCCTAATACACCTAAAAATGTATAGAATTGAAAGGATCTTAAAATTAAATACTACTAATGTACTGCACAAACGTCATTTTGTATGTTTATGACTACTTCACGAATCACAATAAAGAAAAACAGTATATTAGAGGAAGCGCAAAGAAAGTTTGCCCATTTGACTGATGCTCAGAGAACGACATTCGGTCCTCGTGCTGCCATGCTCGTTACAGGGCTGCTATGAATCACCTAATGCTGATTACAGGGCGCATTCGAAAGCACGGTCTTGAGCTGTTCGTATCATGGAGTGTATTGTGCAGAGCGGGTAGAAGCCAGTGTGTGCGTTACATTTTCTGCGTTTTATCCCTGATATCAGGAGTTTTATGTAGTTCAAAGTGTGTTTGTTAAATAAAGAGTTCTGTTTAACATTCTATGTACTTAACAATGCTCCTGTTTCGCTCTAAATTAGGAAGTACTAGTCAAACACAGTCAAATTAGGGAATTAGTTATAACGTTTATAAATTTATGGAAAACGAAACAGGCTCCATTCGTAACATAAGGAGTATATACAGATTAAAATAAACCGACCATAGTACCCTAATTGTCGGAACAAATTAATAAAATGACATAGTATTAGTGTTTTATTAAAACGTCAAATATCAATTATTACACGATTACATATTTCTTATAACATCTTTGTCATTTCATTCAGTGATTTTATGTGTAAAAGAATTCGTGCTTCTGTATTTTCAACAATGTTATGTTATTAGCAGGGAACGGATTTATATGGACTAAAAATATATGAAATATGTAAATATATATGTAGTTATTTTTACCAAAATATGGAATTAAATATGGATTTTTACCAAAATATGGAATTAAATATGGACTTAAAATTATAAAAAAATGACTATGTACGTTAAATATTGGTACATTTTAATCAAACTAAACAAAAAATATAATGGACGTACCTTATCTTCCAATGTAGTTTCAACAAAACACAATTTTTATTGTCTGTTACCATAACAATAGGTTACAAACATTTCTTTCAAGTGCTGAAAAGTGAATCTTCTTCTATTGTCTCTGAGGATAGATTTATACTGACTAAAAGAGCGTTCGACGTCACAAGAAGTAACTGGTACATAATTCAATTTCACAATGTCTGCTGGGGATAAGTCCAAGTTAATCTTCACTGTTGATTCACCACTCATCACAGCAACAACCTTTTGTAGTTCTTCATATCCAGGGTTTTTTGAAAGTACAGTGTCCACCTTAGCTCTTACTGCATCTGCAACTTTACCTCTACCACGATTCAGTTGTTCCACAGTACTATTTATAATTTCAAAACTTTCAGATAGTGAAAGGTGCCTATTTTGGAGACTTTTGAGCGTTTTTATGATGCATGAAAATGTATGCTGAATGTGAGCTAAGTCATTCTTCACACTTATGTCACAGGTAACTGTTTTCGCAGTATCAATTGAGACTGCATCTTCAGAGTCCAATGCAAGGAGAACATTGTTAATAGAGTCTATATGTTCGGCATAATATTCAACTGCTTCTAGCCATGTACCCCATCTAGTTAAAATTGGCTTTGGTGGCAATGGAATTTCAGGGTACATTTCTTTCAACACGTTAACTCTACTGGGAGCTTTGAGAAATACTTTTTTCACTGATGAAATCAACAAATCTACTTTAGGGAAATTGTCTCTGACCACTTCTGCCACACGATGAAATGCATGCGCCACACAAGTAAAATGAGTCAATTTAGGATATACAACAGATAATGCTTGTCCAGCTTTGACCATATAAGGGGCAGCATCGCTAATAAAGAATAACACATTATCGTACATAATACCCTTTGGCCACAGGATACCCATAGCTTCGTTGAACAGTTTAACTATAGTTTTGTTATTGCACTTTTCTAGAACATCACAATGTAAAAGAATTCGTTCAGAATATTGTTCACTTAACAAACCGATAACTACATTACCAACAAGTCTACCTTCTTTGTCGGGAGTCTCATCAATGGAAACCCAAATTGAACTATCTTTAATTTCATCTCTTATCTTCTGTATTGTCTCATCGTAGATGGATGGAGCATACGTCTTCCTAAGTGTTGACTCATCCGGGATTGTATGTTGAGTATATTTTTCAAGGAATTCCCTGAAGACCTTATTCTTTAGTTTGTAGAGAGGAATATCAGCAGAGATGAGAGAACGGCACAGGTCGATGTTAAACTCAGATCTTACATTCGATGTTGTTGGTTGTGTTAAAAACAATTGTCTCTGCTTGGAATTTAGTTGTTTGTTGGCCTGATGTTTACTAGTTGTAATGTGTTGTTGCACCAGGAACTTTTGTGTAGATGATACTGCACACTGACACAAATTACAAAATAATATTTTATTGTCAGTTGATAAACCATCTTCTTTAAATTCTGAAATGTAACTTGTTAGTTTTGATTTTAAATTGACTGAATGACGTACTTTTGGCATATTTACCGTCTTTATAGTATGATTTACAAAACTGAACCTATGTGTACTCTGACTGGCATTTAACTGTTGAGCTGCACAACTGAAGTCTGTTAAAAATTTTAAATTAAATTAATACAGTTTTGTAACTTACTTTCCCATTGTTGATAGGACTGCTAATTTTCAAATAACTCTGATGTTAAAGGGATTACTGAACATGTGTTTAAATCTCTATTGTTGAAATGTATTTTTAAAAGTTAATGGAATTTTGTTTTGTTTTATTGTTAAACCTAATATAATATGGACTGTTTTATATGAAATATGGAAAATATATGGAAATTAACGAAAATATGTACTAAACTCTAAAATATGGAAAAATATGGAAAATAAAAGTAGGATTTTTCAACCCTACACATTGTGAAACATAAAGATAATGCAAAATATAAATTATATTAGCTTTATAAGTAAATATGTATTTACATATAAATCCTTTCCCTGGTTATTAGTTACTCTGCAACTAGGTTTAGGTTCCACTCGAAACTCAAGCCAGCAGACGACTGAGAACTGCCAATCGAATCGAAGCAAGGTCGAGTGCACCCGAATGTTTCCGAACTTCGCGCAGCTTTTCGTGGCAAGCTCTTCTTGTATCACCTCAAAATCAATAATGAATGAAAGTATAGAGCAGAGAAGTAGGCCTACTAGAAATTATTATTATTAACAATATTATTATCCATCTGATGCTTTCATCTCATTTGCAGTTTCTCACATATTTTTAGAAATCACATTATTGTCGTCCTATTGTTAGAAAGATTTTATAAACGTATATTTCCTGTACTAAAACAACTAATTTATCCGCGAGGTCCATTATGAATAATGTGCACTACACAACAATAGTGTCTGTAGATAATGAAAGCGTGCAATCATAGTCACTACTAACGCATGCGCAGTACATTGCAGCTATCAGACAGTCTCCTCGCGACGAACTTCAGTCATTCGATGTTGTCTCTCTGTGTCTCCTTGTGTCTGCTCACGACCGTCTCGCCGCGTCTGATTCTGTGTGCACCCGGTCTAAGAAAACGTTTTTAATCTGCCATGGATTTCGTAAAATCTAATATTGCACAATATTCGACAATGATATTTGTGAAGTACAGTAACTCTATCAGTTTGCAATTCTGAATCATCTGAATCCTGCAGACAGTCTATATTCTATTTTTTATGCTAATGGTCAATAAGCCCAATTCGCATGTGTGGAGGGGGTATGATTATATTTCGGTTTTTTATTCAGAAAAGAAAAGAGAAATCGTGTTAGAGAGTCTTGATTCTTGGAGAAATAAATCTTCCAACAGTAACATATACCGGAGAAATGTATTAACGTTAAAATCTATATCAATTTCCTATTTGTTTATCTCAAACATTGTAGCAAATTGTGGCTGCATAAAATGCAGGACTTTAGTACATCGCATGCACATTTTTTTCATTGTAGAAACTTGATTCCAGTGAGTTTACAGAGAAATGGCTAGAATTTAAGCAAATATATGTGAAGGACGATAATGAAAGCAATTTGGAGAAAAATTCTCCTATTTTGTAAACTTACTAAAAATTTGATTGGACTCTTTAGGAAGTTGAGGTCTGACTTATGAAACAAATCACCTACATGGTCAACTAAAACACACTTCTTTATTTGTTCGCGTTTTCAGGAAGATCCGTTTGATCTGGACAGAGATCAGCAGGAAGAGAAAGTGGAAATGACTTTAAAGGAAGATGAAGATTTGCTTGAGAGGTGAGTATAGGGTGCTTGGTTCACTTCTTCCTCCAATCTTTATCAACCTCACTTAATGATGGCATGTGACGTAAGCATTATGGTGTATGATAATATATTGTATCTAATGGATGGATTTGGTTATTCATATGAATGCTTCTGTATATCTTGATAGTGAAATGACGTAATATATACATTAGAATAACTTCTTACTTTTAAACAAATCTCTGAGTGGTTACCTATTTTTTCATTAAGTGTTGGTTCTCCTTGAAGAGGTTTTAAATAAAATGGGAAGAACTAGTATTTAATTGCTGCCACAATTATTATTTAATACTATCCGTACCTGTGTGCTTCACTGCACCTGTTAGAAATAAATATAAAGTAATTACATAATTAAAATAGGACGTTTGATCCAGGGAACATTCGTGTTCGTTAGAAGGCTAAATCGTTTAATATGTTACTTAATTTAAATTGTATTTAAATAATTAAAATGCGGTCATTTTGGTCCAGAGAGCAATCATTTGGTGCAATGACAATTCCTTTAACATGTTTCTTAATTGTTATTACATGCAACCATAGTTTAATGAAGATTGACATATCATTTAGTTTTAATTTTTTTTAGTAGGTTATTTTACGACGCTTTATCAACATCTTAGGTTATTTAGCGTCTGAATGAGATCAAGGTGATAATGCCGGTGAAATGAGTCCGGGGTCCAGCACCTAAAGTTACCCAGCATTTGCTCATATTGGGTTGAGGGAAAACCCCGGAAAATACCTCAACCAGGTAACTTGTCCCAACTGGGAATCGAACCCGGGCCACCTGGTTTCGCGCCCAGACGCTCTAGCCGTTACTCCACAGGTGTGGACCATTTAGTTTTAATGTGTATACTTTATATTACTTGCTATATGTTTCAGAAGTTACTGTAATAACATTGTAGAATTATGTCCATCTAGAGAAACTACACTTTCCAATGGTGAAATGATAATTAAACAATTAATTAGCTTCCGATATTACTTCATACAAACACAGAAACATTCTCTTAGGCTATGTTTAATAGCTTTCGATTGTTGTTGTCCAAGGCCCCTTATAGACGAAGTCATTTGTTTTTATTTCAGTACAGCGTCTTAGGTGGCGCTGTTATTGTAATTTTTAAACTCATTTATCTCATTAAGTATCAGTCCTATCAAAATTTTGTATAGAATAAAACTTATCGGAAATTATTTTTAAAGAAAGTTTTGTTATGTAATATTTTTCTTGAAAATCAATAATAAGCGAGCTATTTCGATATATTTAATTCAGGCTTCCTCATAACCCCCCTTTTAAATAAAGTATTTTGAATGCCATATAGCCTAAAATCTAAGTTACAACGAACTTAATTTATATTCCAATTTTCATATAAATCGGTTCAGCCATTATCGCGTGAAAAGGTGACAAACATCCAGACAGACAGACAGACAGACAGATAGATACACAGACAGACATTCAAACAAACAAAAATTTCAAAAAAGCTATTTTCGGTTTCAGGATGGTTAATCATACATGTTAACAGCAATTACATTTGGAAAATCGAAAATTACCAGAAACATTTTGGCTACAGATTTATTATTAGTATAGATAAATTCCTTTAAATTATATTACTTTCTGACTCTTCAAATGGTAAGACAAGAATGTTTATCTGTTTGCTTGAAGCAGAACCACACTGAAACTTGGCATTGGAATATCATCGTTCTTCTTAATTATTCGATATAATAAAGTAGGTACAGTAGAATTCCTCGTATCGAGCAACTGTGGGACAAAGCCAGTGCCGGATAACTGAGTTTGCTGAATAATTGGAAAACAGGTTTCTAGGTTATATAAAGTCATAATGTACTGCACAACCAATTTTTTTCAGTTTTGAAATTTACTAATTTTCATATACATATTTAAAAATAAAATTTTGAAATTACTAAAAGCTTTCGTAACCTCATGACGATTTTAAATAGTGAACATGTGGTGTGATGAGCAGTGTAGCCAACATCGCAACTACGAAAATGAAGTAGCACTCGAGGTCGATTATTCGAACCTCTTTAACATATCTCTAATGTCTTCTCGTTTATACATAACGTACTATCTTTCACTCAAATGAAACTTCTACATGCCGTAGGAACATTATCTTATTCGGACTCGTCCAACACCCCTTTGAAACGGGCGAGTTCAAGTGGTAAATTGAAAGTATCATCTCTGCTCATTGATAGCAAGGCCCAAGTGACAGCTTCTGATGCTAACCGATCTACTCCAGGGACATAACAGGTTTTTCTGTATATATTTTCACTCGTGAACAATGTAAACGGTAAATAATATGCGGCATGTGCGATCAACAATTCCTGCGATTTTTCCCTTTTGTATGAATGACTTTTTTTTTGGCCTAGCCAAAAGTGCCGTTGATTTGGTATTGCTGGTTATTTGGGTGTCTGATACGAGGGATGTTACTGTACTTAGGAAACCATGTTCTTTTTTTTTTTTTTTTTTTTTTTTGCGAAAGTGTTATTTCAGAATTGGCCTTGACATCCTTTTTTATTTTCACTTTATGTCCGATAGTTATTAAAACTATGCATAAACAGCATAAACTCACAAAAGGAACTCGAAAGCAGATTTCACACAACTCGCGAGAAAAAAACTAGCCACGGAACCCCCTGTGAGAGCACTCCAAAGCAAGATGATAAAGAACAATAAGGAATAACAGCAGTTCATGGCGCAGCATTACTATCGACTGAGATGTGCTATCGAATATGCCAATACTATTGTTTATTGAAAGTGGCGTCTATACTTCGGGCTTCATTATCACAATTATAATTATGGCAATATGGTTCTAATCTTTCTTGTTCTTAGGATAGAAAGTTAATAATGTATATTTATATATCTTCCAATACAATGGCCAACACCTCCCTAGGACTTACGAATCCAAATATCTTGGAGTTATTTACGACAGTAAGTTAACATGGAACAACCATTTGAAATATATTTCTGAAAAAGGGCTTAAAAGATTCTTCCTTCTGAAAAGACTACCAGGAAAGAAATGGGGTTGCTCTAGAAATACTTTGAACACTACATATAAAATGTTTATACAGCCAGTGCTGACACACTGCGGGGAAATTTTAATTACTTCACCTTTCATAAACGAAATAGAACGTGTTCAAAACCAAGCTCTCAGGCTCATTACCGGAGGAAGCAAGACAAATCCAATAGATTCTATGAGATTCCTCACTAATATTAACAGTATCAAAATGATAGTAGAAGAAAAAGCAGTGATTCAATATGAAAAACCTATCAGATTACCAGGAAATAATTGGCATTTATACAGTCTTCTCCATAGATTAAAAACTCAAAAAGTTTCATATCCATTGTTCAAGAATTAAGACAGAAAATCAATGTCCCGAATTTAAAAGAAAACTTACAAATTAAACCAAACCCTTTAACTCTATTAAATATAGAGTATAATCTAAATTTAACACAAGAAATACTAAAATCAGAAGTAAACACTGAAATAATGAAACAGTTGTCTTTAGAGACAATTAATATTAGGTCCCTCCACAAAATTGGCTTCATTTATACATCGACGGATCCTTGATCTCCAGAGAACAAGGTGGAGGTACAGTTGTTACGTGCTGTCTCTTCTCACTTTATAGATCTCTTTGATATGGAACAACAAGCTATGATGGAGAAATCGTTGCAATAAGTGAAAGTCTCAGGAATCTTCTATGCCACATCAATAAATTTAAAAATGCAGTTATATTATCAGACTCCAAAGCAGCTATTCTATCAATAGTCTCTAAACACACACCTTCATCTCAAACAGCAGAAATAACTAAAATGCTCTCTTAATTATTATCACTCAATAAAAGAATTGTATTCCAATGTATACCATCCCATTGTGGAATCCTGGGAAACAAGAATGCGGATGCTTTAGCAAAGAAGGTCAGCACTGCTACTTACAGACCTGTTACTAAATCTACATATTATTCTGTGAAAAGATTTATTAAATCTACATACTTAGACTTTAACAAACAAAATTTGATAACACAATCTCAAGGGAAAGAAGGGAACTCTCTGCATCATAATTCAAAGTTGATTCCTGATTTACCACGAAAATCGTCTGTAGCTGCATTTAGATTGGCAACAGGCAATGATTGTTTGGCCAAGCATCTGCATAGAATTGGAATATATCAGTCTCCTAACTGTCCATTGTGCAACTCAAATCAAGAAATGGATTCAGAACATCTCAAAATCTGTGCTTCAGTGACTGACCATGATAATATCTTTGCAAATTATTGCAAGAGGTCAAATGACTTTATTGTCAAATGCCTGGCATTACAAAACAACAGGATATTTATATATGTGCTCCAATTTACCGGTACAATATACAAATAGTGAATTGTGCTGTGTTTTTTTAATATACTTTCAAATTGTAGTCCACTGGTGCAGGATAGAATTATGCAGAAGTTGCAGGTCCATCTGTAGTGAAAGATAAGCGAGAAAACAATCGTTGTCTAGGGTGCACCATATGGGACCTGAATCATAACAATGATTACCAAATAATTTATGAATTCGTGTATATATATATATATATATATATATATATATATATATATATATATATAATTATAATTCGTAAATCTTATGTTTATTAGGTCTATATTATTTCTAAATGCACGTCCATTTCCAACACTTAGTGCTTTTGTTGATATGAAGAACCATTCTAAGATCGTACCGAGTGGGTCTATTTATTTTTTCTGCGATAGTGCGTCAAGTTGCATTTTACCCACTGCTATTGGTATGTAAACTGAGCCTTTAAAACACTATTGCTTAAAGAATTAAAGTTAGTGATCAATTTTTTGCACTACAATTTATTTGACGCACTGCCTAAGACAATATAATATTCATTGTACAAACTTCATTCAGTAAGAAATGAATGAATTACCTCGAACTTTCTTTCTGAAATATTACAGGTAAAATGAATAGCTAACAAATTTAACATTCATATCTACATTTTAGCCCTTATTATTCTGAAGTTACATGTAGTACTCATTGTAACAACATTTATCATTCAATTGTTTCTCACCGCTTTGTTTGTTTGTTTAGACGTGAACATGAATAAAACAGGCTGCCATTTCATGGATACTTACTTCTTAATGGTTCTAAGTATAAAGGGCCTTGATATTGTGACCTTATATGCTCTCCAACTTAAAATATTTATTTAATGTAAATTTGTGCTATCATAGAGAGAAAACGTTGTATGACACACATTCGTAAAGTTATATTTTTGGCTTTCGTGTTCTTTTAAATCTCGGCTTCACCTAGTTTCACAAATTTTACATTCGTGCAAAAAAGAGAACCTATATGAACTTTCCATATAAATAACTATTGTTTCACACTGATATAGTGTTCAAAATTAATTACAGTATGCTCAACTGCAAAGAGTGTACTCTTGATCTTCTGGCAAGCCATGATTAAGGACTCCGTGGGTTATACACTCCCTGCTGTCTGCCAATTGCCTCATTTTCTGTGTAGTATAGTACGCAATCCATGCAGGTCAAAGATAATTGAATGTTCTAAATTGAAATATTTCTAAGATATTACAATTAGGAAATATATAGCACATTAAAATTGACTAATATATAGCAGAGTGTGATAGCTGAAAATGTGCTATTAATAGCTGACTTTCAAATGAGGTTACGTGAATTTTTCTGTTTTTCATATAAATGCTTTATTTCGATTTCACCAGTTCAACTATAATGTAGGATGACTATTTCATTTATATGACGTCATTCCATTTTCGACGAATGAAGTGTAATAAAATTTTGAATTCTAAAAAATCACTGTCGTACACCGCGATAATTTCTGCAGCTCGATTTATCACCATCAATTTATCGCACGGTCGTTCTTTTGTTTGTCGCCAACTCTTTCCACGTAAATCGATGAGCATGAATCCAGTTTACTAAATAAAGGGGCGAAAACCTATTTTTACATCTTCATCTTCTAATTCTATGTCCATTGTTTCTAAAGAAAATGACATACCTTCATAACAATTGTTCATTTAATTAATGTATTAATCAGGTTATTTGTAATTGAGGACCGTTTTTGCAAAACTTGTTAACTGAAAAAACTAAATTTTACACAAGAGACAAAAAACTGAATGAAGACAAATAAGTTATAGGTTCAACCATCACACTTTGACACACTATAATGAAGAGAAATAATTTAATTTTACTAAGATAACTTTAACATCGTGTAGAGACCTGCTTTATGTTAACGAATCCACCAAAATCTCAATTTTGGAAATTTTGCTGTTAGCAAGTTTTGCAAAAACGGTCCTTAATTATTCTATAAATTGGTTACATTAAATTGTGATTTCAGCAGATAATAAAAACGTATTTCTGTTGTAATAACAAGAGAAAAGCGCAATATATATAATTATTATTTTTAAACCTGTATTTCGCTTTTCTCAATTGGCATTAAAGAATAACATTGAATTTCTTTATTCCAGTAATCGTTATTCATCTATTTCGACTTCACAATGTCTGAAAAGGTTAAATGTTCATAAATATACAATTATTAACATTCTGTGAAGGAATTAGGAGATATGTTGTATACATTTTTATTTTATTCACGAAATATACCTAATAAATGTCACTCGAAGTCTGAGATTTCCCAAATAAATTCACTCGCTTCGCCCGTGTATTTATCGGCAAATTTCAGACTTCTTTCGACTTTACTATAGATAGATTTTCATTTCAGCAATGCCAATCATGTTAGGAAGAATGAGTCATCAGAATGCGTCGGGATTGCTCGTGATGATCAGGATTTGACAGAAAGTGACAGCTGCAGACTTAACGGTACAATTGGTTGTAACATAAGCCATGACTCTTCCAAGTGTGATATATGTAACAAGGATTTTGTAACGGCTCAATCTCTGAAACGTCATATCCAGACTCATACGTTGAAAAAGTCATTCAAATGCGATGTCTGTGGAAAGTGTTTCTCACAATCATGTAATTTAAAACAGCACTACCGCACACACACAGGAGAAATGCCATTCAAATGCGATGTCTGTGGAAAGTGTTTCTCACAATCAGGTAATTTAAAACAGCACTACCGGATACACACAGGGGAAATGCCATTCAAATGCAATATCTGTGGAAAGTCATTCTTACAATGGGATAGTGTGAAACGTCACTCCCGCATTCACACAGGGGAGAAACCATTCAAGTGTGATATGTGTGGAAAGTGTTTCACACAACCGGTAGGTCTAAAATATCACTCCCGCATACACACAGGTGAGAGGCCATTCAAATGTAATCTCTGTGGAAAGAGTTTTACACAATCTTCAAGTCTAAATCTTCACTCCCGTATTCACACAGGGGAGAAGCCATTCAAATGTGAACTATGTGGCAGTTGTTTCTCACAATCGGTAACTCTAAAACTTCATTCTCACATTCACACAAAGGAGACGCCATTCAAATGTGATACGTGTGGGAAGTCTTTTTCACGATTGTACTATCTAAGAATTCATTCCCGCGTTCACTCAGGCGAGAGACCATTTAAATGCGAAGTATGTGGGAAGTGTTTTTCTCAATCTTCACATCTGAGAACTCATTCAGTCCTACACACAAGAGAATAGTAATATGCGTTACAAGAGCGGTATGTTGAAGTTTTCATGTTCGAAGAAAAGTTTGAAAAAGCGAAACGTAGTTGAGCTTTTTTAATTTCCGAGAATTGACAGAAAACATACCGCTCGTGTATCGTACATTATTTTGTGCGAAGATTGTTTATTACATAACTGAAAGAGGAATTTCTATTTAGTTGCAATGAAATCTCCATCTTGGTTTCTGTTCAATGACGGCAAATTCGTAAAACAAAGATATCTATCTTCAACATTGTTGATTTAAAATGTTTTCTGTGTTTATTATGCTCCAGCAGGCTGTAATATATGTCTGTCTTTTTTTTTTCCCCAGTCTATGATGAGTCTGGAATCTTTATTTTTTCACGACTTCCTTAATGTTACTTGCATCACGAATACAGTAACTTTAGTGGAGTTGTAGAGTTTAGTTAATTTTGGCAAATATTTAAAAACCATAATTAACAGTGCAATTTAGGTGAAATTGCAGTGGTAAGTTTCCAATTTATAATTATTACTATTTTGAGCGTCTCTAAAAATGATATGTTAAAAGCCTAAAGCAGTAAAATCAATATGTCACCTAAGCGGTAAGAAGAGGGAAATTGTTATGTGTGTTAGGTTGGAAATACTGAATGTGGTTTTGTGCGGAAACCAAGCAAATACGCAGGATCTCGCACAAAGGTCTTTTAAATGTGATTAATGGAGAAAATGTTTCATTTTTAGGGGAAAGCTGATAAGGCATATATGCCTGCACGCAGGGCAGAGATAATTTGTAAATGTGCAAACTTACAGCGAGACAGGAAAATTTACATACACATCCTCGTTCATGCTATGTCCCTATTTACACTTGCTATTTGTCGCGCAACATCAAGCGCTTTCTGTCGGCTATATGTCGTATCACCGTTTACACTTGGCAGATTTTTCGTCCACAAGTCGACGCAAGTTGTCGACGTCCTATATCAAGCGCTTTCTGTCTTCTAAATGTAGTTTCACTCTTGGCAGATTTCTCGCCTGCTACTCGAGGCTAGTTGCTGATCTCGATTAACGTGTGAGTGATGTCGTGAGCCTTTTAAATGAATAGAATGGATTTTAACAATTAAAAATGTTTCAGCTTCAAGTGTTTCATTAGCTTGCACTAATGAGAAGCAAAGAAAAAAAAGAGAGAGAGAGACTGGGAAAGGAAGTGGATATCCAGAAGGTAGGAGAAAGGGTTATTCAAGGCTCTGGTTATTCCATGTTCTCAGTAAAGATTTCAAACTGGAACAAAATTGTCCAATAGATATTTATTGTATTAAAATGAATTGAAAGTTGAATTTTTTTCTTGCATATTGACTCCTGATGCTCTTTATTTTTGTTTTGATGTCGGAGGGAATAGTATTGGGACGAACTGACTCCAAATTTTTACAAATAAACTCCAGTGCATTTTCCCTCCGAATCCTATTGTGATAGCCCTTATTTCTGATGTCATAAAAGTATGGAAATTCCTCGTAAAGCTTGATTATTTTCATTACTTGTTTTTGTTCCACTCTGACATGATGCTACAAAGCGCGCGGGAAGAGAGAAACAGCTGATTAAAAGTTGTCTGCTACTGCTTTTCCGAACCATGTTCGGGTCCTGTCGCGTCAATTCGGCTGGCCCACCTAGGAAATGTCGCACAGAAATAGAAACAGCTTCTACTCAGCAGATGTCGAAAGGGAAGGAAAGAAATCCGTACTGCGCATGCGCCCGCGCTATAAGTCGAACGACATTAAGCTAGTGTAAATAGGGACTTCGATATGGAAAGTGATTCTTCGCAACAGAATATCGCAAAGTAGATGCTTAGCATTTTTTCTTGCAAGTTGTGTATTGACGTGCAGTGCATGACATTTGTACTTTTGATTTATAACAAATCTGTAACACCCTTAATATCAGCGTTTATTGCCATATATTGGAAAAAATAAATATTTATATCATAGACTCTATATTTTAGACAAGATGTTCACAGTGAATATTTACATTTAAATTTATGTGCTTTGCAAGCGAATCTTCTTTTGGATTATATATCTATACTTTATTTTTTAAACTAGTCTTCCAGTAAAATCAGTGACATGCGACGTTTTGAATAAAAGGAAATGGGTTGATGATTTTTACTTTGAAATATGTGTACAGTAAAACCGCGATAAAACACTTTTACGTGTAAACTGCGTATTAGTCGGGTATATTAATTTTGACTTATATACAGTATCTATTGGCATTTTTCTTTATTCAAATACATGATTCATGAAAGGTAATACAGTACTACTTCAATATGTAATTACTGTACTGTACTTCGAAAACATTTGCAATATGTAATGCACTTAATTCTTTCGAAAAAAGAAAGTCATTAATAATAGCGTGCAGTGTGTGTGTTCTCCAAGTCCTCATGTTTACCACACTTCAGTTTCTGTGATTACATTCTCCCGACGACGTCGCAGCTGCAGTGATTGAGTCGCGATTTTTTATTGATGTCCTTAATGTCGATGATGGGATTCCTAATGAATCAGAGAGTTCTTTCTGATTAATAGTACTGTTTTCGTCGTATTTTCGTAAGATTTCCCATTTTTCCGTCACTGCGCTTTTCGTTTAACATTAATTATAACGAATCACAGACAACAAATTGGACAGCAGCAGATATTTCCAGAAATTTATTACGGCCGAGTGAGGAATGTTGTTTGAGAGAGATGGTTAGCAAGAGGGTGGGGTATTGTAACCATATGTAGGCTTTAAGCGCGTTGGTAGAAGATTCGAATAAGAGAGCGTAACAAGAGGGTGCGGTATTGTAGTTTATGAAGGATTTAGTGCGCAGGTAAAGCGTCAAAAATCAGTACTTTTCAGGTTATTGGCATCAGTGAGTTCAATGGCAAAAGTTTTTCACTGCTGATACAGTACATTGCTGAAATTACATAGAAAATATTTCACAAAAGTAGCCTCTTATGTGGGACTTGAGCGCAACAAATGGTTTTTTTATAAAGGCGTTATATATGAAATGTACAGGGACCACACAAAAGAAGCGTATTACACGGGATATCGTAATAAACGGGCGCGTCTTATCGAGGTTTTATTGTAGTTCCAACATATTAAAATAATCACATTACATCAGTCATTTACAAAAAATTGTCCACATTTATACGTATATTCACGCACAATTTTTAGCCAAGTGACTCTTGCACCACTAATGAATTCGATTGGAAAATCCGCTATTTCTCCCAGCAACGAATACTTCAAGTTTACCGTATTGAGGTCTTTTCTTGCAGGTTATACCGCAATCACTGAACACACATCGAAATGAAAACAGATGAGGTCAGGTTTTTCAGAGGGCCAATCCCCAGTTATAAAAATGAGCAACACTGTGTTGAAGTCACCTCTGTTTTGTATACGGATTTGTTTTCTCGGATTTTGTAATTTTATATAAGTTCTTGAGATGTCTTTAAATGTATGTATGAATTAAGAGAATTAAATGGTTATAATATGCTTATAAATTTTCTTTTTATAGCATATGGTGATAACAATCAATATTCCTTGTAACGACATGTAGTAGTATGACTAGGAGCCTGAAGATCTGTAACAACCATCGGATAGTGAACTTCTTATTGGAGAACCAAAACCTGACTCAAACAACTCCCGGCCTTGGAATGGATAAATCTAAGATGCGAAACCGTGCTTTTGATTGGACATTGCATTTAAATAAACATATACACGCATTGGGTCTTAGTGATGACTTGTAGGAAATGTAGGTTGAATGTTTAGTCATTATATCAGATCTCGCTGGGTTGTCCAGGTCCATGCCAAATAGGGCATCATTATCTCGGGAAGCATTTCTTGCCTCCTGAGGAATTTCAGAAAATTAATCACAGTAACATCGCACGGCTAGTGTCTCATTGCATTCTGGGTCGAATTCCAGCTCAGGGGATGCATAAAGAGCCATTTATGCCTAAGTGCTGCATTTGAATATACACTAGGGTGGAGTGAAAATATGATGTTTATGGAATCAAAAGTAATACCAAGAGATAGTTTTGAGGTGATATCACAAAGAACAATACAGAATATGTTGTCTCTATATTAATATTTAGATGTGCCCTAAGAGCATATTTGAAGAGTTCCCGGGAAAAACGATGAATGTCGCAGTTTTGTTAAGGTGGATGTCATTATCTAATTCAGTGGATCACTAAGAAATTTAAAGTTGATCTTATGAAAAATAGTAAAAAGGAGAATTATCACCACGAATACAATAATCCTTTCCTTTATTTTCTATAGAAACAGCACTACATCTTGCAGTTATAGACTCAATTAGATCATTATCTGATTCTTAACAGAAATGTGACATTCATCGTTTTTCCCGCCAACTCTTCATTTTGAAATTTTCACAAAATTTTGAGATTCAGATTTTTTAGCGAGAAAACATTCTTCAGTGTTTTAATCTGAACAGGATACCATGCTAAAAGGCTCAGCATATTTTTCGTTACCTTTTATTGCATCTTTAGTGTCACAGAAACCTCAATTTATATCAAAATTGGGAATAATCACAAATCTTAGGTATGATATAAATAATATAATAAAATTAACGGAAATTCATTCTTTATATGTTGCAGTGTATTTAAAACAGAATATCTCTAATTAATACAAGAAGTCGGACCTACACTGTATTCGCAATGCCAGAGGGGCTGAACGCATTACAATTATCTATCGTGAAATATCTGTGAGTCAAAAATGAATTAAAATCTGACTTCAAATCAAAAGAATCTACTGTTGGAGAGATTTCAGAAAGAGTTGCTATCAAAAATAAGGAAATCGAGATAAAGGCATAATTCCCATAGTCAGTCATACAAGAATATTACAACTGATTCGTGCTTGCCATGATCAATACACAAACTTAATGAAGCCTTGTAAGAAATTACATAGTGACGACAATTAAAATGACAGTGTTGCAAAATTCAAAGAAAAAGAAACAAACTATTTAACACATGCAGTTGCAAATGCAAAAAAATTTAATACTGTAGGCCAACTTGTAATAATGACCGCCGTGTTTCGAACAAGAAAGAATGTTTTACTAGAGCAAAGAACAGAGACAAGGATGATAATTGGACCTGTTGATTTAGCTACAATTTAGAAAGAAATCAGAAAGAAAACAAGAATAAATTCTAAGAAAAAAAAATGAATGGGCCGAAATGGAATTTCTGTCATATTTTATGTAAAATACTATATATTTTGTACCTTTGGATCCCCTCAAAAATAGTGTATACTGCAACTGCAATTTAGAGTCTTCCAGATAAAGTTTAAATGTGTGATTTTACTGCAATTCATTAGCTGTGTAATGAAAAGCAAAGTAATAGAAGAAATATAGAAAGAGGCAAAACAATTATAATTTTAAGAAAGTTCAAAGTCCTTGGGGCACCTCAAAGGTTAAATAAAGAAACTCCATATTTATCAAATTCCTAAGTTAAAGTGGAAATATAGATTTTTACAACTATTACATTTAGTAAACAGAGGAATAACAATTGCATGTATAGATTAACTCCACTCTAATAATATACACCCTTATGTTATGAGAAGGACATACCGTAATTCTCCAGGTAAGTAATTTAGAGTAAAATTTAGGAGTTTATTACATTTCTGTCCTAATTATGAGATAAAATATTACATTTATTGTCTTACAGAGCATTTAGCGTCGTACTTATTGTTTATTAGATCTAAGTTTTCTAAAGTAAGTGATATTGCTAAGAAACTGAATCAGACTTCGAGGAAAAGTGTTATTATATGTACTTCATCAAATGTATAACAATTATGGCTAGTGATGAGCAGAAAATCACTGACATGTGGTTTTATAACGGTGAAGGAAAAATCACGATCACATATGTGATTAAACAGCTCTTTAAGCAGTGATCACAGTTCGATGGCTAAACTGCTTACCAGCTGAGTCCTTCGAACATAACATACTTTAATGCTCGAAGGTTGAGACAGTTCGCGTTCTTTACTCAACATAGACAAATGTGCTGCTGTGCTTATGCTACCTAGTGACAATGCAGGGAACAACTACGCCCGCGAACCAGCGAATAGGGATTATAAAGAGCTAATTTGCCTGTGTTTTGTTTCTCTGTGCGCCAGCGGCTAGTTCCACTTTCAAGCGCTAGAGGTAGTGTAATCGATCATCGCTAAGTGAATAATTGAGAATAGAATTAAGGCACAGGATCCAAACATCGCCTACCTTATTGCATAATCCAGTAACGCTTTGCTTCAAATAAATTCAAGTTAACAGCTTTTCCTTATTTCTCAGTGACAAACTAGTTATAATAATAATAATAATATTATTTTATATTTCAGATATCATAAATTATATTATAAAATAATATAATACATTATAAAATTAAGATCGAATTCGTTTAATATTTGTATATAATATAATATAGGTATATGGTTTTACTTCTCGTAAGAGTTTTGTTTTTCCATTTTCAGCGCTATCAAATCATTACATATTTTAATTGTTGTTGGGGTCAAAGTCTCAATTCTCATTATAAAGGAACTCTAGAGTCTAGACATTACAGTTAATGAAGGATTTATTATTTTATGGATCCAATTTATTTTATTTGAGTATATAATGTACCGTAAAGTGGGGTGACTTTGAACGCCGAGGTGACTTTGAACAGTAATTTAGCGCCTTTCTAAATTAAATGCTGTACCCAACTGCGAAAAAACTGAACTAATTTATTGACAACTTAAACAGTTTTTTCGCAATTGGGTACAGCATTTAATTTAGAAAGGCGCTAAATTACTGTTCAAAGTCACCTCAGCGTTCAAAGTCACCCCACTTTACGGTACCTAGATGTATTAATTGTATGTGTTATATTTCCGCTGTGTCGACTGCTAGCTAGTGTGATGTCAGCGCCAACTCTAGGGAGAAGGCAGAATCTGACGCTCTAGCTGGCTTGAAGGTCATTGAAATCAGTCCAGCTACATCAAAGGTACCGACGCGAAGTGTCCATTCTTTATAATCCCTATTCGCTGCGCGAACTGTGAGCGCTCGATTTTAACAATACATTCAGTGTAGCCAACTCAGTAGATTTCAGGCTGATCCTGGCAGATTTCAATTTCTTAAACCCTGAAAATATATTATTGTCAGCCGAAAATCTGGCAGGTCTTTACATTTCTTAATCTTATTCCATTATTATTGACGTTATTAATTGGCTACACAAATCAACCAGTGAAATTACAATTTCTGAAATGAGATAAGAAAATTCTTATAGGCTACATTCAGAAATGTAAAATAAATTAATATTATAGTCCAGATACATGATCTGAAGACATTACTTCATCAATAATTTAAGTACAAAAACTTAATAATACACAAAAGCAAGATAAATCGTTTGAATTCAATATTTTTTTAACGTTAATAGGAAAAAAAAAAAAGGTTCGACGAGTGTGGTGGGGGCACTGCCCCCTCCCCCATAACTCCGCCTATGGCCCATACGTGCTACATGGCCTGCCCTTCTCAAACGTCTGGATTTAATATTCTTAATTTTGTCAAGTGAAGAATACAATACGTGCAATTCTACGTTGTGTAACTTTCTCCAGTCACCTATTTCATCCCTCTTAGAGCAAAATATTTTTCTAAGCTCCTTATTCTTGAACGGCCTCTGTTTCTCTCTGAAAGTGAGTCCAAAATTCACACCATGCAGAACAACCCGTTAATACTTCTGTTTGATTAATTATTCTTTCGGGTTTTTTGAGGGCAGGTTGACGAAAACTTCTCAACCGAATAATAAGCATTTCCCATATTTATTATGCATTTCATTTCCTCCCGACTGTCATTTATTTTTTCTCACGATTTGAACTTTTCCAACATTTCAAGTATTATTATTATTATTATTATTATTATTATTATTATTATTATTATTATTATTATTATTATTAATGTTCCAAGTAGTCTACATGGGAATTTAATAACCGAAGGATAACTTGGGACCAAAGAGTTTGTCTTTGCTTGGGACAAATATTTGGTAACTTGTGAAAACAAAATATGGAATGTCAAGTATGTAGTCACGGCTGAATGGATCCCTATGCATAAACATTGGTGAGAGTCCTGGGCAGTGGAAGTTGTGTTTAACAGTTGGACATCGTTGAAATACAATTATTGAAGAGGTAGATCGCAGTTTTCGTATTTATTTTATTTACTTTATCTATAGCGTTCCTATCCAATATTATATTCACTTCTTCCTGTGTGACTTCCATCCTGCTATGCTTGTACTACACCTCATTCGCCGGAACTGTTCGTGTTTGGTGATTAATTCGCTACGTGTTTTGTATACGGTATATCGTAGGATTATGTTACCCCTTTTGTCTTTCTTACCTCACTTCCGCCTTATGTATATTTCCTTTTAGTTAGCCTTTGCATTGTGTTAGGCTAGAAGGGCCATATTATGTTATGATGAATGGATAGAACAGAGTAAAATTCTCTCCAGAACCGGGACTCGAACCCGGTTTTCTCAGATCTACGTACTGACACTTTGTCCACTAAGCCATACCGGATTCCATTTCCGATGCTGGATCGAATCCTCTCAGTTTTCCGTTTGGTGGCCTACCCTCATGTACTGTGTCACAATATGTGACAGTAGCACAATGTCCAACACACTATGTACAGAGGTGCACTCATTACTCGTGACTAAGTGGTCGAGATCCGACGAGATGAGTGCCGTCTTGAATTGACAAAGAGATTGCTTGCGCATATATTATTATGATATACCGAAGTAGCCCACTTATGATATTTCCGTGCAGGAATTCTGCGTTACCATATGACAAAAAAGGATAGAACAGCGAAAAATTCTCTCCGGCACCGGGACTCGTACCCGGGTTTTCAGCTCTACGTGCTGACGCTTTGTCCACTGAGCCACACTGGATTTTTCTCTGTTCTATCCAGCCTACATCATATGGTAACGCAGAATTCATGCACAGAAATATCATACTACAGTATGTACTTCGGTACATGATAATAATATTATATTATGTTAGTTACGTATCTTCGTTACCTACCTTATAAGAACGCCATGTCGGAATGGAATGTCAACTGCTACCAATATAGCAGATCATCAAGAATGAATCTTTTGCCAATGAAGCAGCGTATTGTTAAAGTAAATAATTTGAACCTTTTTTTTATTTTTAAGAAATGATACTGATTTAAACTACATAATTAGGCTTAAGTGAACTTAAGTCTTGAATATCACTGTCTTGCTTTTTTCACAATGGCCTGTGTCGTAGTCAGCTAAAGTCCTCATTGTCCGTGTAATGTGATGAGTTGAATATCCTTGTAGTGTTTTTTTTTTTTTTTCAGGTCATTCTCCAGTTTCTTCATAAACACTTTCTATGTGTCTTGGAGAAATCGTAATGATAGCTCTTTTGGTGTTATATTTTGTCTTCGTTTATTTTGCCGATAGATAAATAGAAATAGGTAATTTCTTCATTTTGGATGTTACGTCACTTTTTTAATTTAATTTTCTAAGTCTTCCACATTCTTACTACGATTTGAATTTATAAGGACTGATGATCAGAATTAATGGATTCATTTGTATAATTTACTACTCCTTGTATATCAATAATTGATTAAATGGCGATCTTACTCGTGTTAGTTATGTAAGTATATGTGGTTTACAGCTGTTTCGGTGTTACTTGACACCATCCTTAGAGCCTACTAGATCTCGGCACTATCTCAATTTCGCTGCCTGTTGTGTGGGTGCGTTCGTGTGATGAAGAGTTGTGTCAAATAGTGTGTGTGTTCTGAAATTGGTCTGTGTGTTGAGAATTTGATTGGGGTGTGTTTTAGTGTGTCTGTATATATCATATAGTTCTAGTGTGTTGAGTTTTTGGCTTTTTGGGTTGTATGTGTAGGATTTCCATGTCTGTATTTATGTTATTGTATCTGTGGTTAGCATTAGTTATGTGTTCGGCATATGTAGATGTATCGTGTCCTCTAATTATTGCTTTAATGTGGTCTTTGTATCGAGTTTGGAATGATCTGCCTGTCTACCCAATGCAGAAACTGTCGCAACTATTGCATGTGAGTTTGTATACGCCTGTGTGGTTGTATTTATTTGTTTGTGTTGTTTGTGTGAACACATCAAAGTAATATCCAGAGGACACAATAGTTAGTGGCATGTTTACAAATTTAAGATGAAAAATGTCATAGTAACGTGAAACTATTCAAGTCTGCTTCACAGGGAGCTTTATCTGAAAGTTAGATTTGCAACTTGTGATGAGTTTTTCTGCATGGCTCAATTTCTGTAAATCACTATCAATTACAGAACTTCTTCTTTCAGTTGTGATGGACGAGATCAAGATGGAAGTTGAGGTGGACCCATTGAGCTTACAACCGCATGATAACACATGCGATATAAGAGACAATACAGCTTTATCAGAGGTAAACTGAAAAGATTTACGTACTATATATTTTGTTTATTTGTTTGTCTAACAGTTGTAGTCGTCGAAGTACATGATATTATTTCAGAGTATGTGTGATAAGACTTCCCTGTGTTAAACTCCAACGTACTTCGTTTACATGTTTCGACCTATTTATGGATCATCCTCAGAACTGGTCCTTGTTGGTCTTGGCGCCTCTTGTTCTGTTTCCTGTGAGGGTGCGTTCGTGTGGTATAGTGTAGAGTCAAAGAGTGTATGTGTGTTTTGAAGTTGAGTTGTGTGTTGAGAATTTCGTTGTGGTGTGTTTTCGTGTCTCTGTATATTTCATATTGTTCTAGTGTGTTTAGTTTCTAGCTTTTTGGTTGGATGTGTAATATTTCCATGTCTGTGTTGATGTCTCTGTGGGTGTGGTTAGCATTTGTGATGTGTTCTGCATATGTGGAGGTGTTTTCCATGCATGCGTCAGTACTGAAATTGAATTCTTAGTGGCTGTAATTATGTATAGGAGTTTCATGTGTTTATTCATTTAATTAAAAAAGTTAAGATACTCTACAAATTTAGTGTGCAAAGTTCTATTATTCTATCTATTGTTACATGTATTTTCTGCAACATTTCAACAGAGAGCGACTAGAAAGGAGTTCGTGGTTTTTCTTGCATTTGCCGATGTCCCCTGCTGGACCATAAAAATTCTGGTCAGCCTAAACGCAACAGAACTGAATTGTGTATTGATCTTAATATTGATACTGGCATTACAAATTATAGTCGCGACGCTGTTATTCCCGGCGTGACTCCTCCTCTTTGCTTACGTCATAGAAAGTGAAGGCTCTATAAGTCTAGGTAGGTAGTATCGTTCGCCATTTTTGTTCTTTCGTTGCCGAGTTACCGGACGAGGGATCTATTTGCCACACCGTTAAACATTATCATGTCGTAGCTCCTATGATAATAAATCAAACGCACTGTAATTGAGCAAATAATTGAGCGGCAAATAACGTCCTCGTGTGCTTTCTGCGAACGCCAGCAAAAGAGCCAAAATGGCGGGCGATTATATTAAGTATTTATCGAGCCTTCTTTATCTTCATCAGCGAATCACAATACGCACACGTTTAAATGTAGCCGATCTGCAACGTGATTGGCTGCTGGAAATAAGAGCGACGGAGGTTCTTGCATTTTCATCACCAACGTAACAGTTTGAAAATAACTGCCAGTTGCAGTATTTGTCAGTATCCGAAATTCGAAACGGAGTTGGTAAAATAAAATTCAACTTGAGAGCTAGAAAATCACTATAATCCACTAGCACATGTAGTAATAGGGCAAAAATGGTTAGGTTTCACCCTTAGGGTATTAAGTAAACTGACCCGGACTTATTCATGACATCTTCATGTTTTATAGGAAGGGAATTTATCGCATCTGTCAGTGACGGGCATCAAAACAGAATGTGTGGACTGCAGTTATGATCCCACATCTAAGATAAAAGTTGAAGACACTCCAGAGCCTGTTAGCTGTCATATGGTGAAATGTGATGTTGAAGATTCTCCAGATCCTGTTAGCTCTCCCATGGTGAAGTGTGAACTTGAAAGCACTCCAGCACCTTTTGTCTTTGCTTTGGTGAAGTCAGAAGTTGATGTAAGTGTATCACTTTCAATATGCAAATATACCTATGATGTGTTTTAAGTATATCAAAGTCATTAACAATCTCGGAATAATAGTAATTGTTTTATCTTTTAGTAATATTTTCTAAACTTAAGCTTCTCTAATTTTTATAAGAAATAAAGTAATATTGCACAATCACATATTTGAGGTGAGCAACAGAAGGATTTTATTCAATGCATGGAAAACGTAGAACCTAGCAACAAGATTTTATTGCAACTTTGTATTCTATGTTTGATGCTATTGATGTAGAAATTACTATCCTGGAGACTAAACGAGAGATTTAAACACATATACAGGATGATTCACGAGGATTTATCGTCACTTACGGAGCATATTTCCGAAGACATTTTGAACAAAAATTGTCATATAAACACGTCTCCTAATCTCAATATTTTCAGAGTTACACTAATTTGATATTGTTTGTAAAATACCATTATTCTTTAGTTTTAAGGGTAAAATAGTATTACAGATAAACAATGAAGTATTCAGGAGTATCATTTCTTTAATTAGCTAGTATTCTGAATCTCAAAATGTGTTGTGAATGCCATAGTTGCTTCGTACGGAATTTCTTTTTCAATGTTTAACTACAAAATTACATTTTTATTATCCATTTATCACAACAATTTTTACAAATTACGCCACTCTTGTACATTCTTTAGGACTGTACATTATGATGCATAATTAAACTGTATAAAATCAAGTTCCTGAAGTCATGATTTGTAACAATTTTTATGATAAATCCGTAAGAATGATGTAATTTTTAGTAAAAAATTGAAGAAGAAATTTTGTTTTAAGCATTTAACAACACATTTTTACCTTGAGAACACTAACCAATTAAAGAAATGATAGTTCTCAATACTTCATTTTTTATATGTAATATTCTTTTATCCTTAAAACTAAAGAAAAAAAGATATTTTACTAACAACTTCAAAGCCACCGGCGTAGCTCTGTTGGCTAAGGTGATTACCTCCCAATCCGGAGTTGCGTTCGGGCGCGGGTTCTATTCCCGCTTGAGCTGATTACCTGATTAGGTTTTTTCCGAGGTATTCTCCAACCGTAAGGCAAATGTCAGGTAATCTATGGCCAATCCTCGGCCTCATCTCGCTAAATACCATCTCTTGATCATCAATCCCATCGATGCAAAATAACCTCGTAGTTGATACAGTGTCGTTAAATAACCAAGTAAAATAAATCAACTTCAAATTAGTGTAACTCTGAAAATGTAGAGATTAGGCCACATGTTTGTATCACATTGTTTGCCCACAATTTCTTCGTAAGCAGGCTCCGTAAGTGGCTTTAAATCCACATGTCAGGTTCATTCAAAATTCAGGAAAAGATTTTAATGTCATCTAATTTTCCTAAGAAGTAATTTTACAGTAAAATAATAATATAGTTTACATGATAAAAGTTTTGGTTTATTCTTTTACAAACAACTTTGGGACAATGACACTCTTCAGAGTAGCTCACCTGCTCTTGAGTCACAATTTTCTATTGTCACAATGCATGTCTCATATTCCGAATTTCTTTCTAATTTCTTGGACAAATTGGAGACCTGCCTGAAAAAAGGATGCAACATCAAATTAATGGAATATGTGACTTCGGTGGAAAAAGATTATTGGAACGCCTGAATAAACTTGAATCATCGATTAGTGAATTTGTTCTACTAATAAATATAAGTCTGACAAAATTTGCCCCTAAAATTATTTTCCTTCCTTCTGAATGCTGTATCATAGACTAGTTGGCCGAACCCTTAATCGTGGGAGGTCTTCAATTATAAAATCAGAGGCTGATTCTTAGATATTTGCGGAATATGAAAGACAATCTACAAATTTTAGAAATTCACGATAACTGGAAAATTTTTCATCTAGATAGGGTACAGTGGTACAATATTATAAAGTAATCAGCCAAGCGGAGCTGTAATAGCATATGGAGCATATATTATTTATTATTATTATTATTATTATTATTATTATTATTATTATTATTATTATTATTATTATTATTATTATTATTATTATTATTATTATAGCAATAATAATGATTATTATCATCACCTTCACCACCACTGTCACAACGACCACGACCACCACCATCTTTATCATTATCATTATTATTATTATTATTATTATTATTATTATTATTATTATTATTATTATTATTATTATTATTATTATAAAATCAGCATTTACAACGTTTGGTACAGACCTTCATCTAAGAATAAAGTTTTTATTCTGCCATTGATTCTGTATATTGAAATATTGTACAACTTTCTCCAATGATAACATATGTCAAGTTCCATGTCGCGATCAATTTCGAATTCTGAATCTTCTGAATTCGATGTAGTGACCTATATTAGATATATTTTATAGTAAAGCCCAGTATGACATTTTCGCATGTGTCGAAGAGAAAGGATTTTGTTCTTATGTATATTATTTCAAAAGAACAAATCTTGTTAGGAAGACCTTTGGGGTTTGATGAAAATTGTTTAAACACATTAATTCAAATGTTCCACTTTCTCCACTTAGCACTCCATTTACTAGCGTCCACTGCTCCACTCACTATCTGCAAAAAATGAAGACTTCATTATGTAAACTCAAGCACAGCAATTGAACTTCATATTAAAATGACAATCGATAAGTAAACTCATAGCAACCAGAGTACCAACACGCGAAACAAAAACGCTACGAACTTATGCACAGCCCAATATTTTCAATGCTTAAACTTAATTCTAGTGCATGTTGATACAGGGAAATAGCCTGGATGTAAGGAGGTATATATTAAGGACGAAAATGAAAGCAGTTTGAAGAAAAAACTTCGATTTTTTATAAAAGTTACTACAACCTTACCGTAAAATTTGATTGGATTTGTTAAGATGTTCAGGTCTGACATAGAAAATGAATCATATACGTACTCAACTAAAGATCTCTTCGTTATTTGTTCGCTTTTCCAGGAAGATTCGTTCGATCTGGACAGAGTTCAGCAGGAAGAGAAAGTGGAAATATCTTCAAAGGAGGATGAAGTTTTGCTTGAGAGGTGAGTGTAGTGTGCTTGTTTCGCTTCTTCTTCCAATTTTTAATAGCTTCTTTTAACCCTAGGATGCATGAGTTACTTTTTCTACACATTTACATAACATGGGTCCGTTGGACCCGTATGTTATTTAAGTGGGAATTAGACATAACAATGGAATAATAATACTTTATGTGTTGATATAATTTAATTTTAGGAGTTTTAATTGTGGAAAATAATGCAATTGCATAACTAAATAACTATTGAATATACAAACATAATTATATATTTATTTATATCTACAAGATAGTAATTTAGGTTGCTAATGTTTCTCTTTGGGCAAACGAAGTAATACATTTTTATAACTAAGTAGCAATTGAAAATAAATTCTTGTTACAACACAAACACATAATATAGGCCTAAATTTATTTATATAAGATAATAATGTAATGTATCCACGAGATAGAAGAAAACCTGTAAGGTAAAACCACACAAGTGTATCTTATCAGTCTTCACACTTTTTGCACACGACTCTACTATGCTCCTGACAAACATTATTTGCGCATTTATAGCAGATAGATTTCGTCTTTCTATCTCTCACTGTGGGACATAGGAAACATCTTCTCTTCTTGTTTTGATGGTTGCCACTACTGTTACTACTGCTTTGCACACTACTACCTGGTTTTGTGTTGAACTTTTCCATGTCCACATAAATCGACTTATGCAGACGGGGATTGGATGATCTTCTAATCATGTATGGTTGGACCATTTCCAGTGACATCTCTTTGATGAATAGTCTCCTCTTGTGTAGAAGTCCTTTATGGTACATGGGGTGCTGGGTACAATACAGAATGAATGCATTTAGAGCAGACACGTCCAAAATGTCACACCAAAGCGCCATGGGCCAGCGTTTGGTTTGCCTTTTACAAGTATAATTGTGAACTTTCTGATCCATGACATCAACACCACCCTTTGTGCGATTATAGAATTTTATAATCTCAGGTTTCTTTTTTGGGTGATGTTCGTCAATAGCATCGTCATGATGCATGATACTTAGCAGAGTAGCGCATTTGTTTTTTTTTTTGGGCAAAAACTAACCATTGTCATGTCCTTGTGAAATACAAATACACTTGTGTTCACTGATCGGTTTGCATTGGGTCTCATTTCTTTTGGAATGTCTCTCTTGTTTTGCCTAATTGTCCCCACTATTGTCACTTTGTTCTCCAACATATATTGCGCCAAAGGTACTCTTGTAAAATAATTGTCCATGGAGATATTTCGGGCTGTACCAAGTATAGAGCGAGCTAGAAACTTCACAGTATTGAGAGCCAAATCCTTCTGTGGCGGTTCTCCGGGTTTTTTTCCTGAATACACAATCCCATCAATGGCATAACCAGTTTCTGCTTCACACATCCACATAATTTTGATCCCGTATTTCGCAGGCTTCTTTGGCATATATTGTACAAAACTACAACGGCCTCTAAACAAAACCAACTGTTCGTCTATTGTCACATTTGGTTGTGGGACCATTACTTTCCTGCACTGTTCCGTAAATATTTGCCACACATAAGAAATAGGAGCAAGTTTATCTGTTTGTAATCTGGCCTTCCGTGTTCTCTTATCATCGAACCTTAAAAATCTTCTTATAGCTTCAAAACGATTCACGGACATTGTAGCTCTGTATAATGGATTCGAAAATTTACCAAGGAAAAGTTCTCTTATTGGAACATCCCAGGACTTGTCTGCTCCCATATGCAAAAAAATTCCAAAAAAAGCAACCATTTCATCCATTGATACTTCTTGCCATTTTATTTTCTTTAGTAGATAAAATCTTTTTGCTTCTAAGTTGGTACATCTCACAACTTCATCCAAAATGCTCTGTGGGACAAATAAATTCCAGGCATCTCTGAGAGTAGTAGTTCCTATACCTCTCGAAGGACCTGATACAAATCTTACAATGTTGTGAACAGGAGTTTTGCTCTGAGCAGGGGTTTCTGTACTCCATATCATCCCACTAGGAGCGATATATTCTTCTCTGTGTGTGTGATTGTCGTCCTGGTGTGAAATAGGCATCCTGCTTTCACCTTCATTCTCTTCATTCTCACTATCGTTATCAACACCATCACCATCTAATTCTGCAGAAGAGATTTCATCTTCATCCGAAGAATTGTCATCAATTGCTGGAGGTATATATTCCTCATCGTCGTCTGAAATTTCACTTTCCCCCGAAGAAAAATTACTGTCTTCGTCAATCCATTCAGAAAGAGTAGACGGAAAATTCGGACTTGAAACACAGACAGTGTCAGGTGATTTTCTCCTTTTCTTAGTTGTACATTGGTTCATCTTTCCTGAAACATAAGATTATAATATACAAATAAATGGGCAACTTCAAGTAGATAAAGGTTGACTACACTACATCACTGATATAGCTTTATAGTGCACTAAATGTATTGGCACAAACACACGTGTGTGTGTGTGTACATATATATATATATATATATATATATATATATATATATATATATATATATTGTTTCCAGTTCCAAAATATAAATAAATATAGTAGTAATATTACCTTATTGTAACTGAATCTTGCCTTATTATTGAAGATCAAACACCAAAGGATAAAACCAAACAACTTACATTCGCAGATTGAAGCAAATGATAATAACCAACAATTGAGAAATTCCAGCTGCAGCAATCTTGCCAACACTTGGAAAATAAGTTCTATAGTTCACAGGATTCCGTTCAGATGTCAGTCTAAAATAATACTTCCGGTAATAAAACAATTCAATACAATGGGTCCATTGGACCCATATTATGCAAAAGTGTAGTATACATAAAAACGAATAAGAAACTTATATAAAATAAATTAATAAAAGACAATATGTACTACACGTGCATAAAGGAAGTAACAAGAATAGCATACCTAGTGGGCAGTCACAATGTGAATTAGTTATTCAGATAATAATTATTAAATATTCCGCCGGGTCCAATGGACCCATGTTATGCATCCTAGGGTTAAGTATCGTGTAGGACATAAATGTTCGGTTGTATAATACTGTTTCTTATTTAACATAATATGGATTTGGTTATCCATATATAACTAGTGACTCGAAAAATTGAATACTTTTACGATTTTTGGCAGCGTCTTACCACTCCTCTAGTAAGAATGTTTCCTGGTGCTGTACATGCAATTTGGTTGAGCGTTTGCCCTCTAGAGGATTTGTGTTTTTTATATAGAGACTAGCTGAAAGTACACGGCGTTGCCCAGGTTGTCCTTTTTGCTTGTTTGTTTTAATTAAACTGGTTGTTAGACTTTTCGGAACTCAATTATAGACAACCAAAACGAATTGTATTTACTAAGATTTCCTCTTCCATAAAGTTGAAATCTTTACATGGTATCATTTACATGAGTTAATTAACTTCTTAGCCAAATGCCTGAAAGGGTGAACTCAATTTAAAACAACTGTAAGTCAGGCAGCGAAAGAAAACATTTCATCACGTGCCATCCGTTCAAATGTTTTTAAATTTGTATGTGTGTGTGTGTGTGTGTGTGTGTGCGTGTCTATATATGTGTGTATTTATTTATTTACTTACTTAATTACTTATTTATTTATTTACTAGCCGTAACCGTGCGCTCCGCTGCACCCGTTAGAAATAAATGTAAAGTAATTACATAATTAAAATAGGACATTTGATCAAAGGAACATTCGTGTTTGATAGATGGATAAATCGTTTATTATGTTACTTAATTTAAATTGTATTAAAAAATTAAAATGCGATCATTTTGATCCAGAGACCACTAATTTGGTCATAAAAAATTATTTTAGGAAATAAAGGAAACGAATGTACAGAATAGCCAAAGGAAGAGAATGTACAGAATAGCCTATCAAGTTTTCTGTGCATAAGAACCTATTTTAATATCACCTGTCCTCGATTCACTCACAAGTTACTGTAATAACACTATAGCATTATGTCCATCTAGAGAAACTACACTTTCCAATGGTGAATTAATAATTAATTATACAAATCGGTTAATTTAGCTTCGATATTACTTCATACAAACACAGAAACATTCTCTGTAGGCTGTGTTTCATAGCTTGCAATTGTTGTTGTCCAAGGCCCCTTATAGACGAAGTCATTTGTTTTTTATTTCATTACACCGCTTTAGATGGCATTGTTATTGTAATTTTGAAACTCATTTATCTCATTAAATATCAGTCCTATAAAAATTTTACATAGAATAAAACTTATGGTAAATTATTTTTAAAGAAACTTTTGTCGTATAATATTTTTCATGATAATTAATAATAAGGGAGATATTTCGATTTATTTAATTCAAAACCTCATATAACCCCCCTTTTAAATAAAATATTTCGAATGCCATATAGCCTAAATTCTAAGTTACAACTAACTTAATTTATATTCCAGTTTTCATATACATCGGTTCAGCCATTATCTCGTGAAAAGGTAACAAACATCCAGACAGACAAACATATAAACAAAAATTTCAAAAAAGCGATTTTCGGTTTCACGGCGGTTAATTATATATGTTAGGACCAATTATTTTTGGAAAATCAAAAATTACGAGAAAAATTTCGGCTACAGATTTATTATTAGTATAGATTTTAATTTTCTAAATAGAATCTTTACTGCATTGAGCTTGAAATTTCTTTAACCTCATAATTATGTTATTTGCACTGTAATAGCAGTTCGTTTTAAATTTTTTTTTACAACAAACATTTTTAAAATCCACAAAAACTCACTTTCTTCAAGCAGGTACGTTTTGTATTTTGCTGGTCGAATTATTATTGAAAGGTTCTATTTTTATTGTACAGTCACCGGGAAACTGCAAATATAAGTAATATTTCCATACAAGTCAATGATGATTAAATACTTTAAACTGAAATGTGTCGAAGGTATTAGAATTAGGAAGTAATATAGCAAATACAAGTTCTATTTTGTGTATCCAGAGATGAAAGCCGAAAATGTGTTATTAATAACTGGTGTTCTAATGTGATTTCTCTGTCTTCATATGAATACTTGTTTATTATTATTTTTCTGAGTTCGACTATTGTTCAGGCTGATAAATTTTCATTTCAGCAATGCCAATAATGTTAAGAAGACTCAGTCACCAGAATGCGACGGGATTGCTCGTGACGAACAGAATTTAACACAGTCCGGCAGCTACAAACTTGGTGGTTCAAATTCTTGTGACCGTAGCCATAATTCTATCAAGTGTAATATATGTAACAAGGTTTTTGTAACACCGCAATCTCTGAAAAGTCATTTCCACACTCATACATTGAAGAAGACGTTGAAGTGCGATGTTTGCGGAAAGTGTTTTACAGAATCAGCGAAACTAAAAGAGCACTACCGCATACACACAGGGGAGAGGCCATTCATATGCGATCTGTGTGGAAAGTGTTTTTCACATTCAGCAACTTTGAAGTGTCACATGCGTATACATACAGGAGAGAGACCATTCAAATGCGATCAGTGTGGAAAGTGTTTCTCACAATCGTCATACCTAAAATATCATTCCCGCATACACACAGGGGAGAGGCAATTCAAATGTGATCTATGTGGAAAGTGTTTCATTCACTTGGGTACTTTAAGGCAACACTCACGCATACACAAGGCGGAAAGGCCATACAAATGTGATATCTGTGAAATGTCTTTCTTGCAATTGGGAAATCTGAGAGATCATTTTCGCGTGCACTCAGGCGAGAGACCATTTAAATGCGATGTATGTGGAAAGTGTTTTTCTCAATCTACGCACCTGAAAGGCCATTCTGTGATGCACACAGGCGAAAGGCCTTTCAAATGTGATTACTGTGGAAAATGTTTTACTCTTAAGAGAAACCTAGTAAGGCATATAGGACTACACGCAGGCCGGAGATAATTTGTAAGGTTTGTATGTAATGAGTTAGAAATAAGAATATAGAGTGGCGATCGCGCCGCCATATTTGAAACCTTTGAACCTATGTCCGCCATGTTTTAACTGGTCAACAAATAGGCGTGGTTCCTATAGGATAATATGGAAAGTGACTGTATAGAACATGTTGCATCGTATGAGTCTTACTTATATCGCATTAATCCATATATTCCATTTTACTATGGCCCGGTTTCTTCAACTTTTGTTAAAATGCACCTAACATAGCGTTAATTAACTAAGTTATAAGTATGAATTGAGGGGCTTGCCGGAAAAAGGGCGTATACGTCAATATGGCGAATTGAGATACAATCTAAGATTTTAAAACTCACTTGAATAAAATGTTATAAACGCACGTAGCCCTGTCCTGCAGGTACGTACAGTGCAATCAAAACAAAATTTCGCTACATTTTAAACCAATTTCCCGAAGAAGGGCGTATAAGTCTATCCGCCTTTTTTCTGGCAAAGCCCTCAATTGCTGTTAAAAATATTACGTTTCTTCAACTTTACATTTCACATTGTAATATTCTGTTTGTTAACTCTCTGTTAGGACCAGAGATTCTAGAGTGTAACCATAACCTATAACCAAGTATAGGCTCAATTCTGTTTTCTGAATTCTGCCAATTGCGATTCTCACTTGTTTGCGTTGTTTGAATTAGAGAGTATAGAAGTCCTTCTATTCTCTCAGGTTTCATTTCTGCTTCTTTCCTTCGTCTGTATCACAGTAACGTGGAACGGTGTATTGGTATTGCTGTTTGTGAAATCGAAAACATTGGAACAAAAAGTAATCATGGGACTAATTTCTCTTCGTTCGAGAGAAGCCTTCTGCTGGAAATTATTTCGCAGTATAAACCAATTAATCAGAATAAACAAACGAATCGGAAAGCGAAAAGTGAGGCTTGGCAGAAAATAGCCTATACCTTTGTATGAACTTCTGGTCTGTCAAAACACAGAAATCATCCGCTCTGTTTATGTATTCATGGATATCATTTTCTAAATAATCAAGATATAAAAGTTCAGCATCTAACGCACCAGCCATATTGGATACTTCTATGCTAACAGAGATTTAAATGATGTAACTGCATGAAATTGGGCAGTTAAATTAACATGGGTTTTAACAGCCTGTTAGTACTAACAGTAGTTGAAGAAATGCTTCAACTGGTACGTTTACAGTTAAAATGGAATAACACACTGTTATAATTTAACAAATGTTGAAGAAACCGGGCCTAACACTTCTTTATTTTAACAGCTGTCAGGAAACCCATGCAGCAACAGTTTATTCCATACATCTTACGTTAACATCGTAGCTTGAAGATGTGAATACAAGTGGACGTGGTTCCTATAGGACTAGGCTGAAAGGGCTGTATATAACTTGTTGTATCTTGTGAATCTTATTTTATATTGCAGTAACTCATATATCAAGTTTTTACCAGTGGAAGGAAACCCACACAACATTTTATTCCATACACTTTACATTGACATTGAAGCTTTAAGTTGTGAAACAAATACAGAAGTGGGCATGGTTCCTATAGGAAGAGACGGAAAGGGTAGTCCAGGATAGTTATCTTGTGAATCTTATTTTATATCGCAATAACTCGTATATCCCACTTTTTACTAACACTTCCTTATTTTTAATAGTCGTCAGTAAACCCATGCAGCAACATCTTATTCCATACATCTTAGCTGACTGGGGTTGACATGTTTTCTTCTTTTCGAGTGCAATGAATCGTCGATAGAGTGAAACGTAAGTAATGAGCATATTCAAATGTCTAAAAACACATTATTTTTTTGTAAATTAGTAATGATGGGATTATGAAAATGCAGACGAGATCGAACACACTTTCAGTGGAAGACACGTAAGCTTCAGTTTCGTCGGACAGAAAGTATTCATGCCAGTATGTTATACAGACCTGAATTCTGGTGGCTGGTGGTGTTCTACTGAATTTTCCTCTGCCACAGAAGAGAAAGCTTCTTCGGTAGAGGCCTAGAAGTCTCTTTTCTTTTTAAATGAGATGTAAAATCGAATATGGTTGGTATTGCATTGGGCAACAAACGTCTCCTCTCGTTTACAAAATACATGTGTTTAGTATCGAAATGTGCTGAACACAAAACACCATGTATTGTGTGAAACCATTTCTCTCTCTTTATTGTGAAACCCAATGCTTCATTAACAAATCATTTTTCAGTGGGAATCTGTAAAAACAATGAACACGGTAAACAATCTTTCTATGAGAAGTGTTATATGTATAGCAATACCAAATTATGGTAGACTACTGACTTAAATTATGACATATTCTTTGTTTTATCACTTCGGTTGTTACAGTTATAAGCAGAGCAGACAAAAGGCACCTTAATTACGGGATTTAAAAATCTAAACATGCTTATATGTATCCTGCTTAAGCGAGCTAACCAGTTAAAACATGGCGGCCGGTAGTTCAAGCTAGTACCACCAAGAACGCTGACACAGACATGAACGCTACTCTATATTCTACTTCTAGCTCGTTGATTGTATGTGTAAAGTTGTTATGGGGAGATATGAACGTTTATACATCAACTCCTTCGTTCATGCTAAGACGTAAAAACTGATTCTTGGCAACACGATATCCCGATGTAGATTCACAACATTTTTTCTTGTATGCTACGTATCGGATTGCAGTGCCTGACATTATAATTTTGAATTCTAACAAATTTTGACATCCTAAAATTGATCGTTGGTTATCATTTTTCGAACAAAATAATGAATATACCATTGATTGTAGATTTTCATACATTAAGGTGTTCACAATGTTTATTTTTAATATTCCAAATTCTATTTCCATCTAATTTTCCTTTAGAATAAATATCCATACATTTTCCTCATAGCGTCTGTTCCTGGTCTTCCAATAAATCCTGTTCCATGCGATATGAATAAAAGGAATTTGATTGAAGAATTTAACTCCATTTTAATAAGTTACTACTACAAGTATTTCACTCACATTACACCAATCAGTTATAAAAATTGTCCAATTCCTTTTTTTTATGTATGTGCTCTGAAGTTTTTAGTCAATTAACTCTTGAATTGAGTTGGAAAATCTGCTGCTTCTCCCAGTACGGAGCACTTCAAACTTCGCATATCGAAGTGTTTTTTTCTTGCAGACTTTCCCTCAACCACTGAAATATATTGAAGTCAAAACTATTGAAGTCAGGACTGTCAGAGGCCCAGTCCACAGTTGAATGAAATGATGAACATTGCGGTAAGGCAAACTCTGGTTTATGTATGGATTGTATTCTTATGTTTTGTAATTTTTTGTAAGTTACATGTCTATAAATCTACTCTAAAATCGTTAAACAATTAATTTGAAAATCAGATATAAGACAAATTGTTTTCAGACAAGGTGTTTGTAAACATTCCCGGATTCAGTGCATCAATCTACAGTTACTAATGGTGTACTATTCACGAAATTTTTCTGATCCTTCTTTTTACGGGACGAGGGGTTAGAGAAGCAGTGCTGCCAACCAAAGGGAACTCAACATTGAACTAAACAATTAGTAAACAGAAGGCCGGGTGCACACAGAATCAGACGCGACGCGACACGACGCTACGTTTTGCTTTACAACGCCTCGCGACAGCTTAAAACTGTCTGCTCGCGACAACTGATTTGCTGGCTGTGGGAATGGGAAACGGGCCTAGGCTAGATAATGGCGTCAATAAAAGAGGACTGTCTATATGAAAAATTCTATTGTATTTGCTTATTATTTCCTAAGAACGCAAGCTCCTAAAAATCTATACGATTGAAAGAGTCTTAAAATTAAAATGTACTGCAAAAACGTCTTTTTTTATGTTTATGACTACTTCACGACTCACAATAAAGAAAAATAATATATTAAATCAATAATGATGATAGTATAGAGCAGAGAATTAGACTTACTACAAATTACACTGGTCAACAGTCATTTTGCGCCAGACATAAAACTAACAAATTCTTACTAATTTCGACCTCCTGAATTAATATATAACAAGCAAAATGTTCCATCACTTAGGGTTTTCGAGATGCACAATATAATTAATTTTCTATGCATTTTATTTAAAAAATCACCGTATTTCGTGCGTAACTATTTTGTTTTACAAATGTGAAGACCCATTATGTGAAAACAATATTAGTATAAGTAGGGCACCATGTTAGAAGCACTTGTAGAAAGGGAAATTATTTTATTGTCCTTCTACGAGTCTATTTCGAGGGAGTGAAACAGGTTCGCGGTATAAATTCACTTGAGTTTACCTGATTTTACTTGAGATGTGCATTTCTTTCACGGTGAGCTTTAATTACATTACTGTAGTTTATATTTTGCAATATATCACCATGTCAAAACCACGGAACAACAAGTTACGAAGCGCCATAACAAGGCTAGCAGTTCACCACAAACTGTGCAGAAGATCAGAGTACCACGAACCTTCCCCCGAATGCGTGTGCAAACTGTGCTACGAAGTGTGTCCAAAATATCATTTTAGTAAATGTGTGAATAGAACGAAGTCACTAATGGAATATAGTAAAGAAAAGTAACTCATACCAAACTAAATTGCACGTTTGTGCGCACTTCTTTCTTATTAAAACCACTTCTAGAAGCGGAAATTGTTTTATTGCCCTTTTCGGTTCCATTTGGAGGGGAAGAAACAGGTTCGCCGTATGAAAACGTTTCAGTTTACCAGGATATTTTTGTGGTGTTACTATTCTGTGTAAGACGTGTATTTCTTTAAAGTGTGCTTTAATGATAATATTCAAAGTACGAATGGTTTATATGTGCGGATTTGAAGGTTGTAGCATTGCTTTTTGGAATGCAATTAGGCTACACAAAATTTTGCTACTTTCTGTACGAATTGGACAGTCGCGCTCGAGATATTTTATTTTTATTTTATTGGGTTATTTTACGACGCTTCTTCAACATCTGGGTTATTTAGCGTCTGAATGAAATGAAGGCGATAATGCCGATGAAATGAGTCCGGGGTCCAGCACCGAAAGTTACTCAGCATTTGCTCGTATTGAGTTGAGGGAAACCCCCGGAAAAAGCCTCAACCAGGTAACTTGCCCCGACCGGGATTCGAACCCGGGCCACCTGGTTTCGCGGCCAGACGCGCTGACCGTTACTCCACAGGTGTGGACTCGCGCTCGAGATAAGCATTATAAAATAAAACGACAATCACTAGAGCCAAGGAAGAAAAATATTATACATCAACCCCTTAAACCTCAAAGCGAAGTAATTTTACCCCTTTTGCACAATAAGTTAGAGTTAATGAAGAATTTTGTTAAAGGGATAAATTATAAAACTGAAACATTTAAAAATATCCAGGAAAAATTTCCTTCTAATAATCCGTGGCGCTACACCCCGTGAAGAGCCCAGACCGACCAGCCGGCTGCTGGCCTCACGTCCACATGCCAAAACAGAGGTGGACGATCATCCAACTAGAATGGAGGTATCGTGTGGTTAGCACGATGAACCCCACAGTCGTTATATCTGGCTTTTGCAACCGATTTTCGCTACCTATCGTAGCTTCCCAAGTGCATCACGATGCTAGGTGGGCACCGGTCCCATACACTGGCCGAAATTTCATGAGAAAATTTCTTCCCCCATGAGGACTCGGACCAGCGCGCATTCCTTAACATTTCCTGCTATTAGTGATTCAAAAATAAAGGAGGGATTTCTCAATGGACCACAAATTAGAGAAATAATGAAGGACAATCACTTCGAATCTTTGCAGGAAGGAAAAGAGACAGCCGTCTGGATAGCATTCAAGGAGGTTGAATTAATTTTCTGGATAACTGTAGAAGTGAGAACTATGAAGAACTAGTGAAAAATTTACTGTTGGCGTATTAAACTAGGGGTTGTAAAATTCCCCTGAAAATTCACTTCCTTCACTCACATCTTGACTTTTTTTTCCCCCGAGAATTGTGCGATTTCAGTGATGAGCATGATGAGCGCTTCCATCAACAAATTTCAACTACGGAAAAAAGATACCAAGGACAATGGAGTACCAATATGCTAGCAGACTATTGTTGGACTTTAGCTCGTGATGTACCTGATGCCCAGTGTAAAAGAAAATGCAGAAAAAGAAAGCTGTAATCTTCTGAACAGTGAATATTTAGCCTTATTGTCATTATATAAAACAATATTTTGAATAAATATAAATTCCAACATTTCTCAAAAACCGTAACCAACAACTGTTTTTATTGTCTTATTCGTATTCAGGAGGCTCAAATTATATAGAAAACATATATCACATGCCTAGCGCAAAAAAAAAAAATGTTAACATTTGTTACGCAGTGTTATTATTATAAATTATTATTCACCTGGTGCTTTCATCTCATTTGCAATGTTCCACATATTTTTAGAAACCACATTATTGTCATGATATTGTTTCAAAAATTGTACAGAACGTATCTTTCCTGTACTAAATCAACTAATTTATCCGCATCGAGCTCCATTATGAATAATGTGCACTACACAACAATAGTATTTTTTATAGATAAGGAAAGCGCGCAATCATAGCCACTACTAACGCATGCGCAGTACACTGCAGCTATCAGACTGTCTCCTCGCGACGAACTTCTAGCAGTCATTCGAAGTTGTCTCTTCGTGTCTCCTTGTGTCTCCTCGCGACCGTCGCGCCGCGTCTGATTCTGTGTGCATCGCATCATAAGAAATCAATGGGAGACAAGTACCACGAGACAAAATGTCGCGTCGCGCCGCGCCGCGTCTGATTCTGTGTGCACCCGGCCTAACTCTCCTGCGATCAGTTCTGAATAGAATAAAATAAATATTTTTAGCTCATAACTTGTCTCGTATGTGCGTGCGTGCGCGCGTATACATGAAGGACACACTGAGTCGCGATCATTTCTTCACGTATTGAAGACACAAAAAATATTAGGATAATCATAAGAATTTCTAACAGCACAATATTAAACTTACATACAAGTGCCAACAATATTTACTTGCGATTTCATTATTGCATGCATTTTTATTGACCCAAAAAAGCATACGTGTTCTGGGCAAGTAAATTGAATATTTTGTTCATGATTTTTTCAAGATGGCGATAAATCCTATTCTCACGACAAAATATAATCAGTATATCTATACCAATATAAAAATAAATGTAAAGGACGCTGAAAATTTCAGAAAATAGTTTATTCTGAAACTATACAACAGAATGACATATAAGAAATAATACGGAACTCGTGAAAATAGTTTGAGAAAATTTGGTAAATATCTCTTCACAACTAGGGTTTGATGGAAAGTGAAAGTGAAGTTAAAAACTTAGCATTGCTTTCTCCAAATTATGAAATATGCGTTTAGGACATGTTTCAGTGCATAATTTTGCAGGGAATGTGATGAACTGCTCGTTCAGAGTAAAGTTGAAATTTATTTATCATAACTTTATACTTAAGTATAATCACCGTTTGGAATCTAACTGCATTCGTTTCTCGTCTTACTTAAAAGAGTAGATTTTTTGATAAAGTCCAGTTTGATTTGATTCTAGGCGACTAATATAGTCATTATTATTATTATTATTATTACTATTATTATTGTATAAAACACGCATAATTGTATATTTTGTTTCCCTCATAATGATACATCAGGCCACGTTCTCCTTTCCATCAGTACTTCATCAGGACGTGTTTTGTTCGATATGTTTTAACGATGAACTGTTACCATATATATAATGCAGCGACATGAAAAACTTTGAAGGTGAATTAAATCGGGAAGTAAGCAGAGCGGAGGTATTATACCAATTCCAAGTTTCTGGGCAATAAGTTTAATAAATAATACATTCTCGAACGAACAGCACAAGTGTAGACAATCAGTGAATTTCATTATACATACGTATAAGGGAAACAATGTTATATTTCTACTTATTGTGCTAGGTCGAAAAAAAAAATACAATTGAAATGAAAAATCTTTACGCGCCTGTGTGTCAGCCAATGGAAATCGGCTACGGTCGTTTCAAAGTCACGTGACTCGTCTGTGTTTGGTTCGTTGCTTCCGAGATTATGTGTAATCTCGTAAGCAACGGTTTGGATGTTGATACCCCTCAGTAGCCTGCGCAGCTATACGCGCTCTCTACGTTATACTAACTTTATGTTTAGAACCTTCTGATTTAGCGGGAAACCAATGATATTGAGTATCTTGCCTCACGTGGCATGTCTGGAGCATGATATATATATGAGAGGGGCCTATGCTTTCCTCTGTTAATCGATGCTGAACTCCCTTAACCAGCACTGTGAGCGCTACCATCGTTTCTTACCAATATTCCGCCACTGAATAGAGATTCCAAGAAATGAAAATTAGCTTGTTAGCTTTTGGTTTAAGTTGTCAGTCCTGATAAGAAAGGCGAAAGAAGACATCTTGAATTGAAATTTGAATTGTGGTGTATTTGTTTCGCTGTGTGGACGAGGCAAGAGCAAAAAATATGCCGTCGTACGTGAAATGTGAGTACCTCAAATGCAACAATCGTAAGGCCGGCCACCCAAATAAGTGTTTCTTCAAAATACCGGAAGATAGTGAAAGGTGAGTTTTTATTTACAATGTAATTAGGAATGTTATAAGTTAAACGATTTGATGTACTGTAGATTTTCCAGGTCACATGGATCATAAATTATATCTCTATACGTTACGTATTTAAATGTATTATATTTAATTTTCATATTATTCGGCTAAATACTAAATTAACAATACCAGGTGGGGGATTTTTCTCGAGAGAAGGATCTATTGCAGTTATTCTTTTTATTGAAACTCTGGTGCCCTGCTGCACGTGACGCTGACGTTTGATTTATGTGATTTGCTACAATTTTAGAGGCTATTTTATTGTGATTTAAGAACTTTTTTCTCTTGTGTGGTTCAGCAAAGTATCGAATATTAATCATAAAAACGCCTTTGCGTGTGATTTTATAAAATCACTCCAATAAAGTAGAAAATCGAAGGGCACAAATGCAGTGAGGCACGGTAGGCCTATACTTAATATACTTACACTGGTTTACCACAAATTTTCAGCATATAAAGGCTAACAATATTAATTTTCTGCAGGTCTACATTTAGTTATTTAATCCATATCGTATTTTTACAAGTGAATAGCTAAACGGGAAAACGTTCAAACCACATTTTATTTCATCGTGCAATGCTTTAATAGAACTTAATGTCTTTTATATTTCAGTAAACTCTGATAGATGAAAATTCAAATAGAACTTTCAATTTAGACTGTGGAATCTCAGAGGTTGTGGGAAAATGTTATAATGCAATGCATCAATTATTTCTTGTTCTGTTCCTGCTACATTTTAATTTGGCGCTTGCAACGTTTATCCGCTTTCCTATCAAATATTGCCGTAAAATACGAGTGTTTTCCTGGACCAAAAATGCGTTACAAATGGAGAAATTAGTTCTTTTATATTTATGGTCATTGGAGGAGTTTATTTAATTTTTCTAGCATATCAGAGTGATTTTACAAAGTACCACGACGAAATGGTGTTCCTGTGGTCATTGTTTATAATTATATTTTATTTCATTTCAGATGCAAGGCATGGCTAGAAGCAATGGGCAGGGAAGATTTAATGGTAATCCTGCCCAAGAAGTTACACAATAACTTTCGGGTGTGTGCGGATCATTTTGAAGATAAGTACTTCACAAGTACCCTCCGCACACACCTGAATCGGAAAGCCATACCTTGCAAAGTTGGGACTATCTCCACCGGTCAAGGTAATTTATTTAACTGCATGTCTTTTATATATATATAGTCAGCTAAACGACGACACAAAATCTGTTCGTAGCTGTCGTTGGTGCCTTTTCTGTGCGAGAGATGATCATTTCATTCGGTCTAATGTAATGTTTTTATAATATGATATTACTATCAATATTGTATGTTTAAAGTATGTGTGTTAAATTTAACGCTTTTTGCATTTATTTGTCTATACTACGAGCAATCAAAGTCTTTGTACCTGTAACGCCGATAAGTTCGATAATCGATATGGTATCTCTGGAGCAGTGACTTCAGTCACGTCCACAGCAGTATTGTTTTCTATGGTTGTGTTTTGTGGGAGCTGGGTGATAATGTTTCTACTTTAGGTGGATAAGAGAGTTCGACGTTAGTTCCGTTGAAATGCAGTTGTGGAAGAGGTGGGTTGAATTTTTTACTTTTAAGAGCTGTTTTTGCAATTGAACGCGTTACGATACATCAGTTGCTTGTCTATGCGAATGACGTGAATATGTTAGGAGAAAGTCCACGAACTAGTAGGCAAAACACGGGAATTTTACCACAGTCTAAGTTAGTATATACGTTGAGTTGCCAGCGAAATACGTGTATTGCTGAAAGGTACTTGTGCCTTTATTAACATATCATACTCGTGGATCTTAGTTCGAACTTGGGGTTAAGATACAAATTAGTTTTATTTTAAATGTTATTTTAGGTGAACGTGCTTCTTTTAATTTTGGATGCTCCCTGTTATTGTTAGTGTTATTATTAATTGTATTTTTATTAATTGTGTGTATTATTAATTGTCATTATTGAGTGTAATTAGTTACCACTGCCACCAGGTATATACCCATTTGCAGTGTGAATAAATACATACATATACAGTCACAAAGCTCAGTACATAGTAAATATGCATCCGGCCCATTCCGGCCAAACCACAGCACTGCCTAAATCAGTGTAGGTTTTAATTAGTCTTGATTACAATTTTCATTGTAGCCTATTTTGTGTCCATTGCGACAATCTTTTACTATTACAGCTATCATGTAACAGTTTTTAGTTTGCGTTACTATAATATCAAACAGGATGTAAGCTTATTTAGCATATAAATTTTATTCTTGTAAAGGGTAATTAGCTTGGTCTGACATCCTGACGTCATAACAGGAATAGGAAACATTTTTGGTGTGAGGTCAGGATAGTTTTCCACAACAAATTTTTTAAATGTGATTTGATTTTCCTTGCGTTTCTAAAAACACTTTTTAGACCTGAAATAACACAATTAAGGTGTTTGAGATTTTTCGGCCATATTTCTCCTAACGGATTAAATTTATGACACCAACATATGAAACCAATCAAATGTATGCAGCCCTGTCAGTACAAATTCCTTTTACATTTGAATAATTAATATTAAAATCATTAATTGTATTTACTACACCTTGGCTTGTTGTGGTGGCATTTGCTGCTTCTAGAAATGAACACGAACCAAGATAAATTTCCTGAACTGATTTCCCTTCTATAGTTCCAATAATGATCCCAAATACACAGTTGTCGTTAGAGTCGGTCGTTTCATCACAAAATATTTCAACCAGTTTGTCTGTAAGCTCTTCAAAAATATTGGCCCTAGTTTCCACGGCACATTTTGGTAAATATTCCCGCCTCATCTAGCTTGCAGTGGAAGATTTACAGATCCCTGTACATAATTCCTCATCCACGCCCTGACCCACATTTCCTAAGATTATGCTTCCCTAAAATAATAATATTTTTTTTTATTATTATGTCTATCCTGGATTTCCTTTGAATTAATTCCAAACTGGCATTTATTACATAGCTTAGTATACAAATTATAAAATGAAGCTTACCTTTAGAAACATTTTCGATGTATCTATTACGAACTCGTGCTTTTCTTCTATCTCTTTTTTCTGTGTTTGAAGACTTTCTTCAATATTGCATTGTTTTCAAAGCAGAATTCTGTGCACTCGTTAGCTGAACACAGTTTAAATGCCCTTTACTTTGAATATGTATCTTACATGAATCGCGCCTTTCCACTCAGGTTAGGTTATATTAAAGATTTTATTAATATGTCCTACAGAAGAATATTTGCAATATTGACAATTAATATTTGAGGAGAAAAATTCGCTCCGGCGCCGGGGATCGAACCCGGGTCCTTGGTTCTACGTACCAAGAGCTCTGACCACTGAGCTACGCCGAATTCAATCCACAGCACCGGACCGAACTCTCCTCCTTCAATGTTTCCCTTTTGGCCTGACTCCAAGTTAGGCATATATGTTGACGTTTTATGTCCAAGTCAACTGCCATTATATAAGGGGTGCACTCAGCTGAGTGGCTTATTTGGCCGGAATTCCACAGTTAAGTGCAGCGATATTTTACTACTTAATTAACTTATTATTCCTAGAACATGAATTTTACCAGCAGTCGAAAAGTATTGGGAATAAATTTGAATAAGGAACAAAAAAAAGTTTCCTTCCCAGGCTGGATTTGAACCACGAAAGTCTTAAGGTAGGGTCACACATCGCTACTTTTGCAGCGCAACTTTTATACTGCAACTGCAAAAGTTGTGTGTCGTGTTCACACGTAAGCCAAAAGTAGCGCACTGCACGCTACTTTTTGTGCTGCGTAACTCAAGTGCAGCAAAAGTTGCAACTGGAGGTTGCGAGTCTGTTCACACGCAAGGTGCTACTTTTGCAGCCGCAGTCATGCTGCAGGTTTCCATCTCCGTGTTGACTTCTCAATATACATTTTGTGGTTATGTTCGCATTATTAAGAAACTCATGCGAAAGCTTACTTATCTATTATTTGCTTTTCTGCTGTATCTAGTATTCAGAAATTGACATTATTTTTACTATAAAGTTTTTAAATACACCTATATACTTAAATGATAACCAACAGTATATTCACGTAATGAATGTTGGCAACCCTCCTGTTTGGAACTACGCTACGGAAAATTTAAAGTCAGCGCGTCTGGCCGCAAAACCAGGTGGCCCGGGTTCGAATCCCGGTCGGGGCAAGTTACCTGGTTGAGGTTTTTTCCGGGGTTTTACCTCAACCCATACGAGCAAATGCTGGGTAACTTTCGGTGCTGGACCCCGGACTCATTTCACCGGCATTATCACCTTCATTTTATTCAGACGCTAAATAACCTAGATGTTGATACAGCGTCGTAAAATAACCCAATAAAAAAAAATACGGAAAATTTAAAAAATGAATTATATCGTCAGCAAATATGCTCAGACTGTGTTGTGTATTTAATAACTGTTACAAATAATTTATTTTCATTACATTTAACATTAAAATATATCCAAACAATAAAAGTATCATTGGCACATTTGGGTGGTAACACTGGTTGCAACCCCAGCAAAAGTTTCAACAAAACCGATATCAAAAATGCTGCGGCTGCAACCCTGAGAACCCTGTTCACACGTCGCTACTTTTAAGCTGCGCGCAGCATGGAAAAGTAGCAGGCAGCAGGTCCAGCAGCCGCTACTTTTCGGGTTGCACCGTTGTTCACACGTCGCAGTACAAAAGTTGCACAGTTTTTTGTACTGCAGCACTGCAAAAGTAGTGACGTGTGACTGTACCTTTAGTTACCAGTCTATCGTGCTCTGGAGTGAACAGGGCTCTGAAATCAGCTTCAAGGCTCGTTTTGGTTTTTTTTTGCCCTACTGTACATAAATTGTACGACGTTGTTTTTTTGTCATACCAACACCTATACTACACTTGTTCATATTTCTTTGTAACTTGGTTACTACTTAGAGACATGTTTACAAATTTAAGATAAAACATATCATGGCAACTTGTAATTAGTTCTCCTGCCTAATTCATTTTCTGTAAATCACTGTCAATTACTGAACCTTTCTTTCAGTTATGATGGATGAGATCAAGATGGAACCGGAAGTTGATCCGTTAGGCTTACAACCTGATGAAAACACATTGGAAGTAAAAGAGAATACGACTTTATCAGAGGTAAACTGAAAAGACTTACTATATATTTTGTGTGTTTGTTTTTCTAAGATTTGCAAAGTGCAAGAATTTAGAAATATACTGAGTAAATATGTCATTTTATTATTGAAGTTCATAATATATTGATGTGCATTACCATTTAATTGTACCCTAGAGACTGGGTGAAAGTTTTATTCAATTTTGTGTCTGTCAACGTTATTAAAACTGCTGCTGGATAAGAAAATAACCAAACTGGATAAATGGTACATTTGAAACAAGGACCAAGTTGAAGAGAGAGCAAGCATTAGTCTAATTATTTTTCATAATGATTAGGGACCGGATTTTTATGTAATTACATATTATATTCCTTTGAACCTAACCGTATATAAATAACAAATCTTTGCGAATCTTGTAACTACCATTAATATATTAAAATTTGATACTACATATTTTTACATATTTATTCCACATTACATATTATGGCTTGGTATTACATATATCTACATATTTAGGGGTTTTATTCATTTTTATTTCTCTTAAATGGGGGAAAAAAAGCTTCTGCTAGGGAAGTTTACAATTTGAAATACACAGATTTAAAAAGCCTTTTTATCTACCCAAGAAAGGATATATTTCAGAACGAAACATAACATTCTTAGTTCCAGGAAGTAATAGAGGCACTCACCCCATATCACCCACTGTAAATAAGAGTGAACAAAGTGCAACCTTTCTCATACAACTACCTTGTATTTTAAAAATCACTCAGAAAGTAGTGTTGCCTTCATGTGGTGGAGTGGGACGAGGATGACATGATTTGTCTTGAACTATAATTGTTCTGCGCTCGTCTTAACAAGCCGTTCCCATGCAATTTGCAACCTTACTCATCCTCTTCCTAATCCTTCCAGAGAAAACCCGTGTCAAGTCTGGCATGAACCCCAATAAAGTAGCTGACTTTTGAAAAGAAACTGAAGGAAAGGAACAAGCTGGAAAGATGTTGAAAGATTAAAATAAATAGGTTTTCAGATTATTGCTTGACCTCTTTACTTTAAATTTAGTAGACCTATACGGACATGGGATTTTCCGAAGAATTCGAATGTATGGTTCTCGGTTGGAATAATCCTACTCTTCTGAATGAGACAGGAATGTCACTTTTCAAACAACAGTTTGTAAATGCCTATAGTTTGAGATTTTAGTAGGTACTTTGTTTCTTACAGGGAGCAGCTAAAATGCATGTGTCCCACATCTCCTCTTATTTTCTCCTAATCCAGTAAAGCTCTCGTGGCTCCGACTTAAAGAACGTAGAACTTTACACTCTTTGTCTTTACTCTTTCGAATTCTGCACACTTCAACACCAAATTACCTTTCGTCTCGTTTCTCTTATCTATACTCTAACCACGACGTAAATACCAGATCACTTATCTGTGGCACGCTAAGTATACCTCTTCATAGAACATCTTGTTATTCATCATCTTTTACAATATCCACCTCGCGTCAATGGAATTCCTTGTCACAAAGTATTAGGGGCTGCAAGACAATAAACACCTTTAAGAACAGCTTAAAAGATAACCTTATTAGCATTTCACTCCAATCATACTGATTTAAACTATCACTGACTACATTGTTACTTTTTTCTTTAGACATCATCCTGATTGTGCTGTATTTTAATTGTCTCGTAATAATCTCTTTCTATTACCTAATATTATTTGAAATATATTAACATTCTATGTATTTTAGTTTAATTCTGCTACACAGTTTATTTCAGTGTTTAATTAATAGTTCATAGTATTTTGTTGTTTAATTTGTAAATAACTTTTGTATACATGTAACTCTCATCTAAATCAAATTGTTGGATTCTTTGTAAGTTCATGCATATGTATATACACTTTTTGCTGGTTGAGTGGAAGAGAAGGCCTTACGGCCTTAACTCTGCCAGCTAAAATAAATCATTATTATTATTATTATTATTATTATTATTATTATTATTATTATTATTATTATTATTAAAGCGAAACAGTGCTTGCAGTACTGTTGTGTCATTCATTTCACTCAGTTCTCTAGTTTTAATACTTACAGTATAAAGTGCAAGTGACTTTATCAACTCCTTTTAACTAACTAAAATGGCCCCTGTTTCTTCAACTCTAACGACAAAAATAAAATCATGGATTGCGATGGACGAAACTTTCACTACAGATGGAAAAATAGTAATGTGTCAAATGTGCGGTAAAAAAGTCGGATGCTCTATGAAAACACAACTGAAGAGTCTTAACTACCCTATACCTGCCAGATATTGATATTAAATATTTTCATGATTTTACATATTTTGGTACATATTCAGCGTATTTTTCTTACATAAATATGTACGAGGGGGATCCAGGAAATAACGACCGTTCGCGCATACCCGCCGCGCAGCTGACTCCCCTTCCTTGTTTGAAGGTCAACTGGCTCCCTTAACATGTGTTCTCATAATGTTGTGAGTACTGGTTCCAACAAGTCGCCATTGTGCATTTTGTGTTACTTCAAAATGAACGACGTGATTGATAATCCCGCCGACTGTGAGGTGAGGAGTGTGATTCGATTTTTGAATGCCCGACATTTGAAACCTGCAGAAATTTACCGGCAATTGAAAGAAGTGTATGGTGATATGTAATGAATGAAAGAAATGTGAGTAAATGGTGCGAAATGTTCAACAATGGGCGAACAAATGTCCATGATGAAACTCGACCCGGACGCCCATCACTTATCACAGAAGACCTGGAGACTAAAGTGAACGACAGAATCTTGCAAGACAGGCGCACATCACTCGACGAATTGCATATTGCCTTTCCTGACATTTCTCGTTCTTTGCCTGGTGAAATTGTGTCGCAACATCTTGACTACCACAAAATCTGTGCACGATGGGTTCCACGGCAAATGAGTGACCAACACAAAACTCAGAGAATGACCTCAGCATTGACATTCTTGATGCGATATCACACAGATGGAGACGCCTTTCTTGATCAAATTGTGACTGGTGATGAGACCTGGGTGTCTCACAACACCCCAGAGACCAAGCGCCAATTACGTCAGTGGCATCATCCCTCATCACCCAAGAAACCGAGAAAATTCAAACAGACTCTCTCAACACAAAAAGTCATGGCTACTGTCTTTTGGGATCGCAAAGGTGTTCTTTTGCTGGATTTCATCCCATAAGCCACTACGATCAATGCAAATCGCTATTGTGAGACTTTATGAAAACTACGGCGAGCCATCCAAAACAAGAGGCGAGGAATGCTTTCGAGAGGAGTTGTGCTTCTTCACGACAACACCCGCCCACCCGCACACTGCTGCTTCAACTCGAGAATTGCTGGATCAATTCGGTTGGGAAATCTTTGATCATCCGCCCTATAGTCCAGACCTTGCTCCTAGCGATTTTCACCTTTTCACTAAGCTGAAAGACTTTCTGGGTGGTACGCCTTTTGGAAGTAATGAAGAGTTGAAGAAGACAGTGAACACCTGGCTTAATGAACTGGCGGCAGAGGAGTATAACACGGGAATTCTAAAGCTAGTGAACAGATACGACAAATGTTTAAATGTAGGTGGTGATTATGTAGAGAAGTAAAGGAAGCTTCAGTTATGTAACAGACTTTGTTTTTTGAAATAAATATATTGTTTTTAATTATTACAACAAAACGGTCGTTATTTCCTGGATCCCCCTCGTACATATTTCACACCTTGATATTACATAAAAATCCGGTCCCTAGTAATGATATTGGAGAAGTAAAAGGAAGAGCACGAATTGTATGCATTTTGTAATTGAATCGCTCTATGCAGAAAGGGCTTCAGTCCATTAGGCATAGATTTGAGAAAACTAAAAGAACAAAAAAAAAAAAAAAAAAACATTTTGTGCATTATATTTCTTTCTGCATAGAACTCTGAGTCTGACGCTTCAGTTTCTATCTCTCCAAGCATTGGACTGAGTACCTTTCTGCACAGGCTGATGGAGCCACCCATAATGATATGATTTCCACCGATATCTCGTTTTTTCAAAATTTGTGGCTGAAGCTGCATGGGACGATTCAATTACTTTGTTGATGCATTCAGGAAAATATTGTTAGAATTGATACCCCTATGATGGTTGCTGTTTAAAAACAATGCAGTTGTGGATTTATATGTTTATTAGAGTTTGTTGAAGAATGTCCAGTAAATCGGTGGAAAACTTTGGTCAATATGATAGACATCACTGATCTGATGGAGGATCAGTGACAAGTTAGGTTCGGTGTGTTCAGATTTTTGGTATATCTTACCTATCAGAGTGCTGCATTAGAGTTAAATTGCTCGCTTTGAACTCGGTCGAGTGTTGCACCCTCAAGTGAGATAAGATCGGTCGCGATACGCTCGTAATAAATAGAAGCACAGTACAAGGTCATCTCACCAACATGTTTTATCTTGTATGGAAGGCGACAGATAAGACACACATATGTTTTGCTTACACGGTAAAAATAAGGCTTTATTTTCTGCGTTTATGACAAACGTTTAATGGAACAGTCAATGGAACATACCAAAACAGGAACATGCAGTTATAAATAAAATAGTATGAAAAACTTCGATATACAGTTATTATTGCTAATTAATAACTATTTAATATTGGATGTACCACATACATAATATGATAGGTCCATACATAGTGTTCCGCCTATATACTGCGACAATGTAGAAACATTTTATAAAATATTATTGATATAGCAGTAGATTAATAATAATATTAGTACAGAGATAACGTCACAGAAAATATAATAAAACGAATAATCATGCTGCACAACTATTACAGACGCAAAGATTGATACACTAATTATTAGAGATTATTATTATTATTATTATTATTATTATTATTATTATCATTATCATTATTACTAGAAAACTTGTTACAATTCTTGCATTGTCGTGATTGTGATCTCCGTTTATAATAATTACGTTTACATCCAATAACATCTATCAGATGTGGCAAAAACAAAATCAATCCTGTGCGGGGGGGAAAAAAAAATACCTACAACATTTATATTACATTTTAAAGCAAGTTTTGTAGTTGTACTATGGAGAGGTTAGTTAAACACTGCAAAGTTTTGAAATGATAAACATCTATGATGTTACTACACAGTTCATCACTGTAACAAGAAAGAATGTCTAGCGCTCGGCTTTTACCATTCGAGGATTTATCACTCGTGACAATTTTACCCATCATGCATGTGTGCTACCTATCTGATTATGCTATAAACTACTTGGCTCTCAAGCGTAAACGTCCGATGCAGACCTCTGTTACCTATACTTTTTTTTTTGTTAGGCATACCAAAATTCTGAACATACCAAACCAAACTTGTCTCCGATTCGTGATGACTGGCATATTGACCAACATTTTCCACAGGATCACCTTCATTATAGGGGATTTAAGTATTCCATGCTATTATTTTATTGAAAATATTTGTAATACAGAAGATATTATTCCATTTATCTTCTGCACCAGCATTGAATTTGTAATGGTAAATCTTTTGAGGGTGAAAAAACATACAATGTTACTACTACTACTACTTTACCATTGATTCTAGTTCACGTTAACACTTTGTTAAAAACATAAAATTGTTTAGTCACACGTTAAAAAGTGTTAATTTTTTTTTAAAAAGGTTATATACCTTGGTACCTTGGACAGACGGCCCATTTCGACGCGATGCTACGTCTTCATCAGTGTCTCCTGAACTACTGGTGATCTTGAATTCTGCGATGTGCATTTGTTGTTTGTAGGGGTGGGGGTGTGTTGCTCTTATGGTGGGGGCTGGTTGTTTGTGTGTTATGACGTATCATGACATCGAATAATGTGTGGGTATTGAACTGTAATTGTGTATTAAGTATATGTTGTGGGTATGTCATTGTATGTTTATATATTTCGTATTGTTCTAAGATGTTTAACTGTGAACTTTTTGGTGTGATGTGTAAAATTTCCATATCTGTTTCTATATTATTGTAGTCATGATTATTGTTGATAATGTGGTCTGCATAATTTGATGCGATGTAGGGTTTGGTAATAGCTTTAATATGTTCATTATATCTTGTTTGAAGGGATCTTCCTGTCAGTCCTATGTAAAAATTGTGGGCAACTATTGCATTTTAGTTTGTAAACTCCAGTTGAATTATATTTATTTTGAATGTTTGATGTGATTATTTAGATATTTCTGTGTTGTGTTATTTGTTTTGTATGCTATCTTGTATTTTAGTTTTCTGAATGAAGTTGCAATTTTGTGAGTATTGGTATTGTGATATGTTAATGTTATGTATTTATTCTCGCTTGGTGTGTGTGTTGGTTTGTTCTGTTTTTGTTTTGCCTTTTTTTTTATTAGTCTGTCTGTCATGTTAGGGTTATACCCATTGTCTTGTGCTATATATTTTATTGTGTTTAGTTCTTTAGTGTAGTTGTCATTGTTCATTGGTATATTAATTAATCTGTGTGTCATTGTACAGAAAGCTGCATGTTTATGTTGTATGGGATGGTTTGATGAATTGTGTATATGTGTTGTGGTTGTAGTGGGTTTCCTGTATATTTTGAATTCGTGTCTGTTATTTGTTTCGGTTATGGTGATGTCTAAGAAGTTTATAGCTTGGTTATGTTCTGTTTCTATTGTATATTTTAATTTGGGATGTATTTTGTTGAGTTGTTGATGTAGGTTTTCCATTTGTCTTTTGTTTCCATTATATAGGACTATTATATCATCTACATGTCGATGCCAGTACTACTTTATCTTCTCCGATATTATTTAACAAATCACTGAAGTGTTCTGCCCATAATTTTTAAACTTGTTGTTCTCCAGCAATCCGATTTTATTTGGACATAACCATACTAAATTTTAATTACTTAACTAGTACGGACACGGCATTTTAGCTGTTACTGTGAGAATTTTATTTTATTCTCGTGAAATATTTGACACGAAGGAAATAATTATTGTGAGGTTTGCTACATTAGTATTGGAACTACTCACTGTTAGGAATTTATAACTCTATCGTTATAAATGCAATAATATAGCGGAAGGGATAAGATGACGAATGAGCTGACAGTGGGAAGAGTAGGTCATGGAAAACAGGTCAAGAAGGTGGTTAAGAAGAAACTAGTAAGACGTCCGGAGCCGACAAAGAGGGGAAGTAAAGAAGATTTGGGTAGTCCATCTACTTGTAAGGGAAAGGAAGGAAATAAGGAACTGCAGAACTACAGTCTACGAAGTTGGTGCTTAAGGGGGTTGGAGTGATAAAAGTGTGGCAAAAGACATAGAAACAATAAAGTGAGTGTTCAAGGAGTAAGAGTAACTAGCAAAACAATCGCAGAGAGAATGTACAAGCGAATAAGTGAATTAGTGTCCAGAGAAACAAGAGTTGATAAAGGAAGTGACTAGAGAAAATTAGAAGTGTTTGTTAATACAGTGAAACCTGTTCAAGACGGACGTGACATGGTCCTAATTTTTTTTCCATTGTGGACAGGTTTCCGTATTATTCAGGTGTGACATTAAAATGGAATATTTTGTCATTCATATACATGAAAAACAAAATGGCATACCGCCAACTGCAAGACGTACAAAATATTCCATTTAACACTCATCACATTAAATCAGCTTTCTGTCACTTATTACGTTGGTGAATCATCTTGATTAAAATCTCATTTTCTGTATAAATATTATCGTAACTCATTCATCAGTCATTAAACATTGCTAAAGTTTACTAATCTCATTCTATTTAATATCTAACACTATACTCTAATACTGTACTGCATATCACTGCACATTATTAATTAATTGGACTAGGAGCCATCTATTAGAAGCCTTGAATTCTGGTTTATTTAATTTCTTTCCCAGTTCAATAGCTTGCTTTGCAGAATAGATCCAGAAATTGGCTTGTTCTTTGAAAGGTCATGAAGAACCCACTCCCACAACAGTTCATTTATTTTCACATAAACAGTTGCTTTCTAGTTCCTTTTGTGTCACCCATATTGGCAGCACGCCACTCACTCATTAGATCTTTATTTTTTAAAGTGTCACACCTGAGTTTTCCACAACTGTACTTCTATATTATTTCACATAGACTTTGTTTCTAATTTTCCTTTATCTCGGTAACTTTTACTTCATCAGTTAATGTTAATGCCACATTTTATGCAACTTTTTTTTTTTTTTTTTTTACCTGGAAATCACTACACTTGCGCTCTGTTTAGCTACGACAGTATACGGGTGTGAAGCATTGAAAATCTTTGAAGGGACTCGTCTGCCTAGTCAACAGGGTAATAAAATTTATGACGGACAGGCCAACACACCCTCGTACCCTCTAGAATTTTGCAAACAAAACTTGTTTTTATCTTAGTGGTCTACATATTTCGTATATTCCTTGAAATTACACGCTGTTTCAAAATATAGTTACAAAATATAGTGTGTCCAAAATATTGTTTCCGTTTTGAACAGTAGCAGACAGTTTCCGTTTCCGCATTGGACAGTTTCCATTTTATTCAGGAAAAATTACGTATAATACATACAAATTCCTTCGGGACCAATAAATTGTTCCGAAATAGACAGGATTCCGGATTATTCAGGTTCTGATTTGTACAGGTTTCACTGTAGTTTGGTAGTGAAATGTTACTAATATTGGAGTGTCGACTGAGTTAGCATACAATCAGAGAAATTGAAATGATAGGAAGACAGCAAGTCTTTTAATGTAAGTTTACAAATGAAGGTTGAGTTGACTTACAAAAATAGTGGCAAACGGAAAATTTATCGGGGTGAAAGGGAACAGTTTAACAAAATAAACATGTGATTCAGTGTCTAATGGAGAAATAGGGGATAAGAGTGATGACAGAAGTGAGGAGAGATAGGACTGATTGTAAATTAGAGATAAAAGTGAATGAGTATGATTAAATAGTGTTAGTAAAAGTTAGTTCAAAATTAGGGAAATTTTAGACAATAGGAAGTACTTCAAATATAAGCAAACAATAAAAGTGGTGAGGTGTTCATTAGAAAGAAGGGAACATTTTAAGGGGAGAGATTAGAATGCAAATTGAGACTATGTATTATAGTAATAGAGGTAACAAAGGTAAAATAAGATGACTGCACATGTCAATGAAAGTTTATTGTAGTTAGAAGGTATTGGGGAGCACGAATACAGAGATGTGGTGGTGACCCATTACCAAATAAGAGTTGTAGAAATAAATATATCAATATCAATATCAAATGCAATAATGGTAAGAGTATGAATTGATGGACGTCATTTGTAATAGAAATTCTGAAAATGATCCTCTTACTAATGCAGTCAACTTGAACTTAACTAAATCAATTTATTCATGACGTCTTCATGTTTTGTAGGTAGGGAATTTATCGCATCTCCAAGTGGCGGACATCAAAACAGAATGCGTGGACGGCTGGTATGATCTCACACCTGAGATAAAAGTTGAAGACATTCCAGAGCCTGTTAGCTTTGCTATAGTGAAGTCTGAACCAGAAAGTACTCCAGTGCCTTATATCTATCCTACGATCAAGTCTGAAGTTGATGTAAGTATTTTGTTCTCAATATGCAAATGTACCTACAGTGTGATTTAAGTATAACAGAACTACTAACAATCTGCTAATATTTTAATTTATTGGTCTGACCCAATATTTTGGGTTTGCCCTGCGACACAGAATAGCTCACAATAAAATTAAAAATTAAAAATTATATAAACAGGATTCAGACAGAAGTGATTAAGACATAAGAAAAAAAAAATAGAACCAGATGTAATTTAAATTGAATGTACGCCATAAAGATGCTGACGAAATATCGCTACAAAAAATTTTATAATGGTGGTGTCGATGGCATCTTGAAGATCTCTCGTCAGCTTGAATTTTTCCCTCCACTTTACAAAGGCTTTCGGAATGGTGCCTTTTGCTCTGAAGAAGAGACCGGTAACTGTGATTTTTTCAATGTTGTATTTCGCTGATAGCCACTGAATCATGAGCTCGTAGATTTTCTCTTTGTTCACTTCAGATGGTTGAGTTGCTGAGATTTCAAATCTGATCGTGGGATCAATTACTTCGGCTCTCTGTTTATTCCTATTTATAGCTATGATATCGATCCTACGATTGCTCCCACTATCAGCAATACATAGAACTTCCTCGTGAATGTCTAGATTTTTGGATCGAAGTCCATCTGCGATCATAGAACATATGATGTTGTGACGTTTTATTCTGAGTACTTCTCCCTGTGGGCAACTCCCAAGCACATGTGGTAAAGTTTCATATTCACTGCAGTGCCTACAGTGGGTTGTGCCTGTAGAGCGAGCTGGGAGAGAATGTACTGGTGCCACCATCGCAATCATTTTTAGCATTTCTCTCCACTCAGAACTTGATAATCCTTTATGCCTGATGATCCACGAGTTGGCTGCAGGTACTTCTTCAAACAATACACTCCTTTGTACAATTTATACTAATTGATTTTTCTTTTTTTCTTTTTTTTTTTTTTTAGCAACACTTTGTCGTTTTTGAACACGAAATGAAATAATATTGCGCAAACACATATTTATGGTGAGCAACAAAAGATTATCTCGATACATGGAAAAAATAAAACCTATCAACAAGATTTTATTGCAACTTTACAATATATATTTGTTGCTCTTAATGTAGAAATTATGAAGCTAGTCATCAAACAGGATAGTTCAGGATAGGTCAAACAGGAAAGTTCAGGATAACAGACAGGGTTTGGAATTGAACGAGTTACAGCAGCTTCCTGTCTATGCAGATGACGTGAATATGTTAGGAGAAAATCACAAATGATTAGGGAATACACGGAAATTTTACTTGCAACAAGTAAAGGGATATGTTTAGAAATAAATCTCGAAAAGACAAAGTAGCAGCAAGTAAAGGGATATGTTTAGAAGTAAATCTCGAAAAGACAAAGTATATGATTATGTATCGTGACCAGAATATTGTATGAAATGGAAATATAAAAATTGGAAATTTATCCTTCGAAGAGGTGGAAAAATTCAAATATCTTGGGGCAACAGTAACAAATATAAATGACACTCAGGAGGAAATTAAACGCAGAATAAATATGGAAATGCGTGTTATTATTCGGTTGAGAAGCTTTTGTCAGCTATCAAAAAATCTGAAACTTAGAATTTATAAAACAGTTATATAACCAGTTGTTCAGTATGATTGTGAAACTTGGACTCTCCCTTTGAGAGAGGAACAGAGATTAAGGGTGTTTGAGAATAAGGTTCTTAGGAAAATATTTGAGGCTAAGAAGAATGAAGTTACAGGAGAATGAAGAAAGTTACACAATGCAGAACTTAATGCATTGTACTCTTCACCTGACATAATTAGGAACATTAAATCCAGACGTTTGTTGTGGCAGGTCATGTAGCAAGTATGGGCGAATCCAAAAATGCATATAGAGTGTTAGTTGGGAGACCGGAGGCAAAAATACCTTTGGGGAGGCGGAGACATAGATGGAAGGATAATATTAAAATAGATTTGAGGAAGGATATGATGATAGAGACTAAGGACCGATGGTGGGCTTATGTGAGGGCGGCAGTGGACCTGTGGGTTCCTTAAAAGCCATTTATAAGGAAGTAAGTCATCAAACAAGAGGTTGATACTCATATATAGGTCTATTCAAAATTAAGGAAAGAATTTCAGTGTCATCTGACTTTGCTAAGAAGTAAGTTTATAGAGAAATAATAATACAGTTTACATTATGGTGATGGATTTATTCTGTTACAAATAAAATTTGGAGACTGACACACTTTTGAGCACTTTAGCCGCTGTTGACTCATAATTTTTTTTTGTCAGAATCATAATCTGTTTTTTTTTCTAGTTTCGGGCTAATTGGAGACCTCCCCAGAAAAAGGATGTAACATTTTTGAAACGTGTGACTCTGGTAGAAAAAAGTAATTTTGAAGGATTTATTGAGTAACAATAATTGCATCTGATAGCTGAATAAACTTGTATGATTGATTAGTTAAATGGTTCTACTAGCAAGTATAAGCCTACCGAAATATACTCGTGAAATCATTTTCCTTTCTCCTTTCTCCTGAAACCTGTATTATAGACTTGTTGGTTACACCCTTATTCTGGAAATGTCTTCAATTACAAAATCGGCCTTGGAAAATCTGAAAGGACCTACAACTTTTAGAAATGTATGGTAACTAGAAAAATTGGTCGTCAGTGTGCGGTGCAGGGCTACTATGTTGTAAACTCAATTAGCCAAGTGCTTTCATAGCTTATAGAGCTTAATAATAATAATAATAATAATAATAATAATAATAATAATAATAATAATAATAATGAAATAAAGAGTTGTATTTTTCAGTTACTACTACTACTACTACTACTACTACTACTACTACTACTACTACTACTATTATTATTATTATTATTATTATTATTATTATTATTATTATTGTTGTTGTTGTTGTTGTTGTTGTTGTTGTTGTTATTATTATTATTGTCATTACCATCGTCAATATCATCACCACTACCATCTAAACGACCACGACTACCACCATCATTATCATCGTCATTATTATTATTATTATTATTATTATTATTATTATTATTATTGTTATTATTATTATTATTAAATCGGCATTTGCGACGCTTGGTATGAACTTTGTTCTATAATAGGGTTCTTTAATGTCGCCATTGATCCAGCATGATATATGGCAAGTTTCATATCTCCATAAATTTCGAATTCTGCATATTCTGAATCCGATGGAACAATGTATATTAGATATATTCAGTGTGTCTAGATCACATGAGTGGAGGGAAAAAGATTTTGTTCTGGTATATTGTTCGAAAGAAAACAAATCGTGATAGTTTCTTTTTTGGAGAAATAAATCTTTCAAATATGATGTATTGGCGAAATTTATATCAATTATCTGTTTATTTACCTCAAATTTTGTAGCAAAACTGCAGGTCCCTTCTACACCACGTGGAATATTTTCAATATTGAAACTTGCTTCTAGTACATTTTTAAGTACAGGGAAATAGGCTGGATCTAAGGAGGTATACATGAAGGACGAAAATGGAGCAGTTTGGAGAAAAGACTTCGAATTTGTAAAGAAGTCATTACAACCTTACTGAAAAATTTGATTATTCTTGTTACGAAGTTCAGGTCTGTCGTGAGAAACAAATCACTTACGTGGTCATCTAAGTTCACTTTGTTATTTTTTTCACCTTTCCAGGAAGATTCGTTCCATCTGGAAAGAGTCCAGCAGGAAGTGAAATTGGAAATATCTTCAGAGGATAATGAAGGTATGCTTGGGAGGTGAGTGTAATGTGCTTGTTTCGGTTCTTCCAATTTTTAACAGCTTCTTTTAATGATTGTGTAGGACATAAATGACCAGGTGTATAATACTCTTTTTATCTAATATATGGATTTGGTTATCCATATTATGAATGCCTCATATATAATTGATCACTCGAAAAATTGATTAATGTATACAATTTTTGGCTGTGTTCTACCACTGCTAGTAGGAATCTTTCCAGGTGCCATACATTCGATTTGGTTACGCGTTTACCCGCCATAGATCTCCACTTTTCTGCATAGAGATGGATGAAACTATCGGCATGAAATTTCAAACTTAGACTTAGGTTGTGGATCGAAGAGACGGCCTCCAGATATGGAGGGTAGCTGTGAATATATTGAATAAGCAGTCATGGACAGTGAATATATTGAATAAGCAGTCATGGACAGCCGATGAGGGATGGTCCTCCAGCTTGGGGGTTGGGCGAAGGGCTAACAACCCATTCCCTGAAAAAAAGCTTGTTACGAAACCTTCAAGTAAGTCTCGGAATGGGACTGATTCTCTGGCACAACCACAGCAAAGGAATAAGTTTTTGAGATTTAGTACTTGGAATGTTACAAGTCTATATTGAAGAGGAGGGGTAACATTAGTATGCAATAGTAACAAATATAAATGATATTCGGGAGGAAATTAAACACAGAATAAATATCGAAAATGCCTCTTATGATTCGGTTGAGAAGTTTTTATCATCCAGTCTGTTATCAAAATATCTTAAAGTTAGAATTTATAAAACAGTTATATTACCAGTTGTTTTTTATGGTTGTGAAACATGGACTCTCACTTTGAGAGAGGAACATAGGTTAAAGGTGTTTGTGAGTAAGGTGCTTAGGAAAATATTTGGGGCTAAGAGGGATGAAGTTACAGGAGAATGGAGAAAGTTACACAACAGAGAACTGCACGCATTGTATTCTTCACCTGACATAATTAGGAACATTAAATCCAGAGGTTTGAGATGGGCAGGGCATGTAGCACGGATGGGCGAATCCAGAAATGCACATAGAGTGTTAGTTGGGAGGCCGAAGGAAAAAACACCTTTGGGGAGGCCGAAACATGGATGGAAAAATAATATTAAAATGGATTTGAAGGAGGTGGGATATGATGATAGAGACTGGATTAATCTTGTTCAGGATAGGGACTAATGGCGGGCTTATGTGAGGTAAGTAAGTATGGCTCACAGTTCTCAACGTGTGTGCTTCCCTGAAAAATGCATAAATGGGTCATTCCATGTGAACTCAGCCAGTTTGAAAGAAAAGTGTTGCATGACTGTCATGAGAATTGACATTTTTTTAATGAAGATATCTTAATATGACTTGCATAGGTCAGAAAGGAAAATCGTGAAATGTAAAAATTTGCGGTGCTAGGGCTGTCCAAATTGTTGAAAATTAGCACTGGAATATAAAAACGTACTGATGAATGTGTCTTATTAAAATCAAATGACTTACTTACAAATAGCTTTTAAGGAACCCGGAGGTTCATTGCCACCCTCACATAGGCCTGCCATCGGTTCCTATCCTATGCAAGATTAATCCAGTCTCTAACATCATATCCCACCTCCTTCAAATTAATTTTAATATTATCCTCCCTTCTACGTCTAGGCGTCCTCAAAGCTTTTATACCTCTAGCCTCCCAACTAACACTCTATATGCATTTCCAGATTCGGGAAGAAGTGATACATGTCGTGCCCATCTCAAACGTCTGGATTTAATGTTCCTAATTATGTCGGGTGAAGAATACAATGCGTGCAGTTCTGTGTTGTGTAACTTTCTCCATTCTCCTGTAACTTCATCCCTCTTAGCCCCAAATATTTTCCTAAGAACTTTTTTCTCCAACACCCTCAATCTCTGTTCCTCTCTCAAAGTGAGAGTCCAAGTTTCATAACCACACAACCGTACAGAACAGCCGGTAATATAACTGTTTTATAAATTCCAACTTTCAGTTTTTTTGACAGCAGACTGGATGACAAAAGCTTCTCACCGAACAATAACAGGCATTTTTATTCTCAGATCATCAGTGTTTCTCAGTTTCTGTGAATAGACAATGTCTTTAACAAAACCCTACACAAAGAAGTGAGGAGGGGTTAGATCTCGGGAGTTTGGTGACCAAGCCAAGAGATAGCTGCTTCTCGTACTGGGTTTCGCCTGCGACCTCCTGCATTTTTTTTTTTTAACACAGAACCTGTTCGATATCACAACATTATGGAATCGTATTTAGATGAACCCAGACCAGGTCGATGACATTTAAGTGTGCTTAAATGCGACAGGCTCATGTCAGTAGATTTAGTGGCATGTAGAAGAACTCCTGCGGGACAAAATTCCGGCACATCCGGCGATGCTGATGTATCCTCCGCAGTTGCGAGTGTCGTTAAATAAAACATAACATTTAATCGTATTTAGGTACATCACACACGCCATACTCACGTCGATATTTCCTTTGAACTCTTTTAACACTCTCGAATTTAGCATAGCAAAGAACAAATTGTGCCCGCTGTTGATTTGTAATAACCATTTTAATCATCTACGATATTCATTTGTCCTTTCAGATCATGAATTGTTGATTATCAAATATGGAAATTCACATCTTTTAATCATAAAATGACTAGAAAGAAGTTTATCCTACTATCATAATACTGTCTTCCTCCGACGAGTTTAGCGCTTGGACCTGAGGTATTCTTGCCATCGCTGCGGGGGGTTGCAGGTAGATTCTTTCGTTGCTACAGCCAAGCCAAGTGGAGTGGGAAGTATTAATCATCCAAAAATATGCAGTCTTCAGTTTGTAGTAGTGTGTGAATATGTCATATACATATTATTTACCTAGGCCTATATGGTTTTGTTATTAATATATTAAATATATTGTTCCAATTTTTGCTCAAACATCTCCCTGATGTCAGCTATGTTAATATTATATGAATTACTCATATTAAATATTTCACCGTTACAAGTCATTTTTAAGGAAACATGCTGTAAAAAAGTTTTTGGTTTTATTCCATTGGAATTTTAGAATATGTGTGATTGGTATCGTGAAAAACAGATTCCTATAATGTCATGAGAAAATCATTTGTTGGTGACATCTTAAAATACAAATCAAGTAGTTTTACTTCTCAAGTGAGTTCAGCAGTAGCCTGCACTATATTTAAATTGATTACTTTACAAATTTAATTCAATTCTACTAATCATTAAATGTTATAGTATGATTCTTCTTTTCATTTATATTATTGTAGTTGTATTATGATTTTTCTCTTCATTCATTTTATTGTATCTGTATTTCTCGTAGTGTGATGGCCTTAAATTCACCAGAATAAATAAATAAATAAAATTTTCTACAATACTTTCCTTCTCTGAAGACGTAAGTAGGAATGGTTGTATCTCTATCTCGCCAAAAATACGTTAGGAAACCAATAGGCATACTGCTCTCGTAAATTGGGCGAATGTTTTCAGTATGATTGTACTTCCTTCCAGACTGCCGCTGTCACTGTTCCCTCCCACTCCAGTACCGCACTAGACTAGTCGGAACCGCATTCCTCTCAGCACTAAATTCCTCAGAGGATGACAGTAGCTTTATAATAATAAATTAATATTATCCATACCCAAACGGTTCAGACTGTAGAATGCATTTTGAAGATATGTTCGCGATCAGACTTGCATATCATGAAATGCAAACTACTTTTTAAATTGATTGTAATGAGCTAGTATAAGAGGATGGGGTTGAGTTGGCGAGTGAAAATTTGAGAATTATTATGAAAAAAGCAAACTTTTTCCGGTGTTAGGAACTTCTGTCTGTCTTTCCTTCTGTCCATCCAAGTAGCTGCTTGTCTGTCCATCAATCTATTTAGCTCTCTGGGTGCCTATCTATTTATGTATCTATCTCTCCGTCAATGTGCCTGCTCTCTGAATGTCTATATGACTCACTATCTTTCTGACTCTCAGTTACCTGTCTATCTTGCTTTCTACTTATCTACTTACCTAACTATATTATGCGTTCATATCCATGGTTCAAGAATTAAAACAGAAAATCAATATCCCGAATTTAAAAGAAAACCTACAAATTAAAGCAAACCCTTTAACTCTATTAAATATAGAGTATAATCTAAATTTAACAGAAGAAATACTGAAATCAGAAGTAAGCACTGAAATACTGAAACAATCGTCTTTAGAGACAATTAATATTAGGTACCCTCCACAAAACTGGCTTCATTTATACACCGACAGATCCTTGAGCTCTAGAGAACAAGGTGCCGATGCAAGTGTCACTTTATAGATCTCTTGGATATGGAACAACAAGTTTTGATGGAGAAATCATTGCAATAAGTGAAAGTCTCAGGAATAGTCTATGCGACATCAATAAATTTAAGAATGCAGTTATATTGTCAGACTCCAAAGCAGTTATTCTATCAATAGTCTCTCAACACACACCTTCATCTCACACAGCAGAAATAACTAAAATGCTCTCTCAATTTATATCACTCAATAAAAGAATTGTATTCCAATGTATACCATCCCATTGTGGAATCGTGGGAAACGAGAATGTGTATGCATTAGCAAAGAAGAACAGCACTGCTACTTACAGACCTGTCACTAAATCTACGTATTACTCTGTGAAACGATGTATTAAATCTACATAT